>NW_027592077.1:0-64007 GCF_964213995.1 Mustelus asterias
CCCTTCCCCTTCCCTGACAAGACCCAACTTAATTACCCCAAACCTGAAGTCCAACAGGACCCAACATCACCCATTCCCAGGAAATCAACCCAAACACCTACCCCAACCATGCTTCAACCCCCCCCACCCCACCACCATCACCCCCCACCGCCATCACCCCCCACCCCCACCCCCACCACCATCACCCCCCCCCCCCCCCCCCTGCCCCCCCGGAATCCTATCCACTCACCTTCTCCTTGCCTGTCTAGTCCCTTTAAACTTGGCTGCATCTTTAATGTACCAGGTTTACACAGCTTGTGCTCCTGACATCGGACTGAACTGCCTTCATGCTGGAATCCGGGAATGTGCTACTCTACCCGACTCTTGCATGGCCTGAGTCGGAAGGTCTGGTAAAAGAGAATCGAAAAAAATCCGAATCTTTCTGACACAGGGAGGAAGTTCAGGCCCCCGCGGGAAGCTGAGAAAATTGGGAATTAGAAATTGGAAACTCAGCTGCTGGATTTATCAGCTTTTGCTTCCCGAATCATAAGGAAATAGGGACGGGCGGAGGCCATTCAGCCCCTCCAGCCTCTTTCATTATTTATTAGATCATGGCTAAACTTCTGTCCTGGTTCTATAACCCTCACTGAATAAAAATCTAACAACTTTGGAATTTTCTTTTAGTAACTCCCTCCTTTAAGAGTCTTTAAGGAAGAGAACTCCAGATTTTCATGATCCTCTTTAAGACCCTGTTGTTCTCAGCTATGAATAAAAAAACTATTTCCTTTTAACTGCGGCAGCTGAACTCTATAAATGTGTCAACCATTATGTTCTGTTAGTAAAATTCATTCCATGATAGATTGTAAAACATTGCGAACATAAGAGTGCTTTCTATTTTAATTAAAATTCTGCCGACACTGCTGTTGAAGTGTGCAAATGGAACTGATGCATTGATGTAGAGGCAATAAATGCATATAACCTTGTGGAAATAAGGGGGGCTTTGTTTTAATGCTTTTAAATTATATTAAGTTGATTGATGCAAAGTGGCAATTATTTTAGACAATTGTTTGAGATTTAATTTTTAACCCGTTGACACAAGATGGTATTGAGGTGTTAAGGGTGGTTGGCGCAATGTTGGAAGTATCTTTATTCCCCAATTTTCTCTTCTGTCCCCTCTTCTCCTGAAGGGTATTTTCCTTCTGAGTGCAAGAGGAAGACTTAGTGGTTGTGTCCATTATACATCTGGACTGGAATCTTACCACTGTTTCACACCGGTGGGATTTTCCCATCCCGCTGCAGTGAACAGAGATTTGGCTGGCCGCCAAATTCTCTGACCTCACTGCAGCGGGAGCGTGGTGTGAATGGGTGGTAGGATCATGCCCCTGACTCTCACCCCTCTTGACTTCAGTGCTGCCGGATCCACAACTGCCGCTTTGTCCGTCAAATCTGAAAGGGGATAGCCCCCTTTGAGCCCTTGCTCCCTCTGAATCACCAACTATCCTCCTGTAGTCTGCCCAAGTGGCCGTTGAAATGAAAGTCACCAAGGTCCCAAAAGACTGCAGGCTGCTTTCCCCCCTTCTGGGACAGAGACCTGACTGGTGGTGATTTAGCCATGAATAAGCTATGGCAGTCAGCATCAGGCAGCTTTCCTGTGGGGGCCAGATCTCCTCCTTCCTCAACACTCTACGCCCATAGGATCTCAGACAGCATCACTGGGAAACAGTCAGGTCTGAACCTCCTTCCTGTTCCAATCCTGAACAATCCTTGGTTACCTGAGGCCCAGCCAATTCAATACAGGCCTAACCTCCCCAGCCTGAATGAGCTCAACTTTAACCCTGGCTTTTGAATGAGTGAAGATCTCACTGTCTTGTTACTCCTCCTTTCCCCATATTATACTGGTCTTGGTCCTCTCCGGAATCCATTGAGTAATTTTTAGTGAGGGAGGTCATGAAAGTCACTTTGCAAATCTACATTATTGTGTGATAAATTTATTGAGTCTGGTAAGAACAGACGTTATCCTTCCCACCCAAATAAAGTCAACATAATTGAAATTGTGTTTGAACGTTGGACAGAATGTCTCAGAGATATCATTGCATCATAATGGTAATCAGCTTGACTTTCACTGTGTATGTTGCAATGAATCTGTTCATTACGCTGAATCCATTCAATTGGACTATAGATGCAAGAGTGATGTTCACATAATTGTAAATTGTGCAGTTCAAGATATCATCTGCATCGCTGATGTGTGATGCGTCAGCTTTCAGCCAGTTTGTTGCACTCCCACCTTTGTGTCAGAACGTTGTGGGATCAAGTAGCCCTCCAAGCGATGGATTTGCCCATCCTGACAATACCCAATCAGGTGGGTGGAAGCGGAGGTGTGCCAGTCCTGTTGCTGGTTAGTTTGGCTGGATGGGAAAAGGGGCAGGCCCAGAGCTAGGGTGTAGTACTCCTGTCCTTGTCAATGGGCAGCACAGTGGTTAGCATTGCTGCCTCACAGCGCCAGGGACCCGGGTTCAATTCCAGCTTCAGATGACTGTCTGTGTGGAGTTTGCACATTCTCCGTGTGTCTGCGTGGGTTTCCTCTGTGTGCTCCGGTTTCCTCCCACACTCAAAAGATGTGCAGGTTAGGTTTATTGGCCATGCTAAATTGCCCCATAGTGTCAGGGGGACTAGCAGGGTAAATACATGGGGTTAGGGTGGATTGTGGTCAGTGCAGACTCGATGGGCTGAATGGCCTCCTTCTGCACTGTGGGGATTCTATGATTCCTTAGGGGTTCTATGAACTCTATTGTGATGTGTGTGTGTGTGTGTGTGGCGGGGGGGGGGGGGGGGGGGCGGGGGGGCGGGGGGGGGGGGGGTGGGTATATATTTTACACCTCCCACAATTATCATGGCTTTTTAAGATGATGTAGTTCACACCAGCTCAGAGGTGTCATGAACCATGAGAGCATCTTGACTGGAATTGGGCACATTTTGATTGTGAAGTTCAAAGGTGTCATAATGTAATGCCCTCTGATAATTCAAATATGTTTCTAACCCCATAATTAATAAAAAGGGTTTTGGTCTTAAAAGATAAGTGATCATTAAATTGATCAGCATTGTAAAAGTGGAAGAGTGCATTATCCAGTGGATAAAGTGCTCCTCTGTTTTGAATAATATTGATATTCAGATTTGACTATCAGTTGCCCTCTGTGACTTAAAAGTTTAATTGAACGACAGCTCACATATCTGTTCCCCTTTTAAGCATGGCAGAGTTTTTTTCAATGATTTCAAAGACTTTAATTTATTCAGCTCTGGAGGCTTTATTTATGCAGCTGTGCAATAGAATCAAATGATGCATGCTTGGTTTGAGATACAAAACCCACAAATAAGCTCAGCTCAGCAGGGGTTTTTGCAATAGTTGTCTCAAGGATTGTGTTATTTATTTATTATTGTTGTCACAATTAACACTGCAATGAAGTTATTGTGAAAATCCCCTCGTTGCCACACTCTGGTGCCTGTTTGGGTACACTGAGGGAGAATTTAGCATGGCCAGTGCAAGTAACCAGCATGTCTTTTGTACTGTGGGAGGAAACTGGAGCACCCGGAGGAAACCCACGCAGACACGGGGAGAAAGTGTAAACTCCACCCAATCTGGGAATTGAACCCAGATCCCTGGCACTGTGAGGTAGCAGTGCTAACCAATGAACCCAGGTCAACTGACACCATGGACAAAGACACTCAAAATCTTGAATTATTGTACAACAAATCTCCTTTGTTATACTCTACCGAGTTACCACAAAAGTATCAATCTCTACTACAGAAACGTTAGTACACAAGGTATCAAACTTTGTCATACACAAAGTATTTGATCTCTGACTTACTTTGTTATATACAAAGTACCTAACCTACACAAAGTATTCAAAAGATATCAAAAGCTTCACAAAATAACCAAACTCAGTTTGAGAGTGAGGCCCAAACTCCCCGGAGTGCAGGGCAGAGACAAGAATCTGCTGGCTGCCAATCAGGTGGTGAGTAACCCATGGCAATGAGGAAGAGGAGCACTACTCTTCCCCCTCCCCAGCTTCTTCCACAGCCATTCTCCCACACCCCTTCCCCGGGACAGGGGTTTGGCACTTGCAGACTGTCATGAAGGGTACAGGGTCTGGAGTGACAAACATTAAAAGAGTGGGAAAGGAGACAGAGCACGAGACAGAGACAGAATGGAAAAAGAGAGAGAAAGAGAGAGAGAGACAGAGACTATTGCAACTATAAGGGCCACTGTCCTTTTTAGTGTGTGTTTCTGTGAGAGACTTCATTTAAATGATGTCTGCCCCAGAGGCAGACTCGGCTGGGCAGAGTCACATGACTACAGCAAGCCAGTTACTTACTATAGAATTGCACTTTCAAAACCAAACAGAGACAGAGTGGAAAAGAGAGAGACAGATTGGGAAAATAGCGAGGCAGAGAGGGAAAGGAGAAAGGCGGAGACAAGGCCAGAGTGCAAAAAGAGAGATATGAAGAGATAGAGTGGGAAAGGTGAGAGAAAGTTTCAGGAGAGCTGTGGATGGGTCACACAGGTTTAGTGTTATCCAAGTTGAATTTATACAGTATTTCTGTTATATTCAGTAACTTATTTTCATTCGCAAATTATTCTAGCTAGGAATGCACAGTACCGTTGGTACACAGTCCAATTTTTCACCTTGTGCATTGGTTTCATTGGACAACGAATGTCTGGAGGAAGTTAACACCAGCTTTAACATGGATTCCCCATAGGAACCAATGATTCACCTCAAGCTGTTTCACCTAAAGTTGCGATTTTCAGGAACGCAACCACAACTTACTGTGGTGAACCATTGTTGGTTACCACCAGGAGTGCTGAGCCATGGTCTGGCCAGCACTATGAGTCTGTAGATATGTTACTGTTGGGGTTAGGGTTGGGCTGTTCTACCTGTTAATATAGTACTATGGTACACCCCAGTTGGCTCCGCCTTCCGGGAGAGGTATAAAGGTCACTGCTCTGCCTGGTGACCCTTTAGTCTGGGATTGTATATTGTATATAGTAGCTCCGTTATTGTTGGCAATAAAAGTCTTTATTTCCCGGGTACATCCTGCCTCCCGTGTGATTTATCGTGCATCAATTTTATTGCCAACAAGAAAATTTTTTTTAACCAAAAAAACCCCAAAAGAAAACCATGGAGCAAATGCTGAAACCCGAGCGGCTTACGTTGGATCCACGTGCGGCGGGAGCATCGAACACTTTCGACCACTGGTTGAAGTGTTTCCAAGATTACCTCGACGCCTCCACAGCGGTCCACAACGACGCCGACAAACTCCGGGTCCTCCACGCGAGGGTAAGCGACGCTGTATACTTAGCGATCCGTGAGGCCCAAGACTACAAAGGGGCCATCGAGCTTCTCAAAAGGTGATACAACAAACCGCCGAATGAGATCCATGCTTGACACCTTCTAGCCACTCGACGGCGGCAGCCCGGCGAAACGACGGAACAGTACCTGTGTGAACTTCAGCAGCTAGCCAGAGCCTGCAACTGCAAGCCAGTGTCGGCGGCCCAGTATATGAGCGACCTAGTTCGAGATGCGTTCGTGGCGGGAATCGGCTCGTCGTACATCCGCCTTCGGCTGCTGGAGAAAGGTAACCTCGACCTCACTAAAACCGTAGAATTAGCTGACGCTCTAGAAATGGCCTCCAAAAGTCTGGCGATGTACCCCGACGACCGCGTGGGGACATTGTGGCAGGTGCAGCCGCAGACTCCACTTTATTCAGCGGGTTCGAAAAACTGCGCGATTGCGTTCCCAGCCTCGGACCTGACGATGGCAGCAGCTCCAGGTGGCCCGCGGTGTTACTTCTGTGGGGGGGTGAAACACCCTCGGCAGCGATGTCCAGCTAAAGCGGTATTGTGCTCCGCCTGTGGCAAGAAGGGACATTATTCCAAAGTATGCCGGACCAAACCACCCTCCAAACATAGCAGTGCGGCGTGTGACTCCCCGGAGCCGGCCTCCTTGTCTTCTGCGTCTTTCAGGTCTTCCACCACGTGCGATTCTAGGGCGTCGCCATTCCTAACGACGGAGTTGCAAGACACGTGCGACCTGCAGGGGCCGCCGGTTTTGGCACCATCGACCACGTGCAACCTATGGGGGCAGCCATTTTGGTCGGCACCGACCGCAAATGACCAGCAGGGGCCGTCATCAACCATCTCAGCTGCCTGCAGTTGCACCCACGATCCAACGGTGGCGTCAATCATCCTGGACCAGGCCAAGCCTCACAGACTCGACAAGTCCATGATGGACATACAGGTAAACGGACGCCAGATTTATTGTTTGTTTGACAGCGGGAGCACGGAGAGCTTCATTCACCCTGACACCGTGAAGCGGTGCGGTCTCCAGATTCGGACTGTCAAGCAGACAATTTCGATGGTGTCAAGGTCCCGGTCTGTCACCGTGCTAGGGAGCTGCGTGGTCAACCTGACGGTGCAGGGCACGGTTTACGAGAACTTCAGGCTCCTTGTGTTACCGCACCTTTGCGCGCCGATACTCCGAGGACTAGATTTTATGGTCCACCTGAAGAGTGTAACCCTGCAGTACGATGGGCCACTCCCTCCGCTTTCAGTGGGAGCTCTGCAGCCTCTAAATTGCCCAACGCGCTCCACATGTAGTCTCTCGACGCTCAGGATTACCACACCCTCCCTATTCCAGAATCTCGTGCCAGGCTGCAAGCCCATCGCAACAAAGAGCAGGCGTTACAGCGCTGAGGATCGGATCTTCATTCGATCTGAAGTTCAGCGGCTCTTCAAGGAAGGGATCATCCAACCTAGTGCTAGTCCATGGAGAGCGCAAGTCGTGGTGGTTAAGAATGGGAACAAACCCCGGATGGTCATTGACTATAGTCAGACCATTAACAGATACACGCAGCTGGATGCGTATCCCCTCCCGCGCATATCTGACATGGTCAATCAGATTGCGCAGTACCGGGTGTTCTCCACCATCGACTTAAAGTCTGCTTACCACCAGCTCCCCATTCGCCAAGAGGACCGACAATACACGGCCTTTGAGGCGGATGGTCGCCTGTACCACTTTTTAAGGGTTCCCTTTGGTGTCACAAATGGGGTCTCGGTCTTCCAGCGTGCTATGGACCGAATGGTGGACCAGAACGGGCTGCGGGCTACCTTCCCGTACCTGGATAACGTCACCATCTGCGGCCATGACCAGCAGGACCACGATGCCAACCTTCTTAGATTCTTACGCACTGCATCTCGCCTGAATCTGACCTACAACAGGGAGAAGTGTGTATTTCGCACGCGCCGCCTAGCTATCCTCGGATACGTGGTGGAAAACGGGGTCCTTGGCCCTGATCCAGACCGTATGCGTCCCCTCCTCGAACTCCCCCTGCCCACTAGCATCAAAGTACTGAGAAGATGCTTAGGCTTTTTCTCATACTATGCACAATGGGTTCCCAATTACGCGGACAAATCCCGTCCGCTCATCAAGTCTACCTCCTTTCCCCTAGCAACAGAGGCTCGCTTAGCCTTTGCAGGAATAAAAGCCGACATCACGAAAGCCACAATGCACGCTATTGATGAGTCCATCCCCTCCCAGGTGGAGAGTGATGCATCTGATTTCACCCTGGCCGCCACACTTAACCAGGCGGGCAGGCCCATCGCCTTTTTCTCTCGCACACTCCAAGGCCCTGAAATTCGGCATTCTGCGGTGGAAAAGGAGGCCCAGGCCATTGTGGAGGCCGTTCGGCATTGGCGCCATTACTTGGCGGGAAAACGGTTCACTCTGCTCACGGACCAGCGGTCCGTGGCGTTCATGTTCAACAACACGTTACGGGGTAAGATCAAGAATGATAAAATCTTGAGGTGGAGAATCGAACTCTCCACTACAATTATGATATCATGTACCGTCCAGGGAAGCTCAACGAGCCCTCGGACGCCCTGTCGCGTGGAAAATGCACTAGTGTGCAGGAGAATCGATTACAGGCTCTCCAAAATGACCTCTGCCATCCGGGGGTCACTCGGCTCTTCCACTTTATAAAGGCCCGGAATCTACCCTACTCGGTGGAGGGTGTCAGGTCCATAACCAGAAGCTGCCAGGTATGTGCGGAATGCAAACCGCACTTCTACCGACCTGACAGGGCACGCCTCATTAAGGCCACTCGTCCTTTCGAAAGACTGAGTGTGGACTTCAAGGGCCCCCTTCCCTCGACAGATCGGAACGTGTACTTCCTCAATGTGATTGATGAGTACTCACGATTCCCTTTTGTCATTCCCTGTTCTGATATGATCGCTGCCACGGTTATCGGATCTTTTCACACTGTTCGGTTACCCCTGTTATATCCACAGCGATAGGGGCTCGTCATTCATGAGCGACGACTTGAGGCAATACCTGCTCTCATATGGGATTGCCTCTAGTAGAACCACGAGCTACAACCCAAGGGGTAACGGACAGGTTGAATGAGAGAATGCTACAGTCTGGAAGGCTGTCTTACTGGCGTTGAGGTCTAAAGGTCTTCCAGTCTCCCGTTGGCAAGAGGTACTCCCTAATGCGCTCCACTCCATACGCTCACTCCTGTGTACGGCAACCAACGCTACTCCTCATGAGAGAATGTTTTCATTCCCTCGGAAGTCTTCCTCTGGGACCTCATTACCGTCTTGGTTGACGTACTCAGGACCTGTCCTCCTGCGGCGGCATGTTAGGACCCGCAAGTCCGACCCTTTGGTTGAACAGGTCCATCTCCTCCACGCCAACCCTCAATATGCCTATGTGGCATATCCTGACGGGCGAGAGGACACGGTCTCGATTCGAGATCTGGCGCCAGCAGGGGGCTTGGAAACCCCAGTCGCTCCCACACCCCCAGTTAGGGACCCCCCCCAACCATTATCTCTTCTCCTGACACGGCGCGGGCAGTATCGGGACCACCACTTAACCCTCTTACTCCCGTGTACAGCTTGCCTGAGTCCAGGAGATTGTCGCCACCTCGAGGCGTGTTCGAGTCCAGCGGATTGTCACCACCTCGTGGTCTACCGGCCCGTGAGGAACTGGAGGAGTCACTGGACACCGCCTTGGAGAGAAGGTCACCGCGATTGCCTGAACCGACGTCATCGCCGGTGTTGAGGAGGTTGCAGCGACGGTGCGGTCCCCCAAACCGTTTGAACTTATAGACAGATGAACAGTTGTTCTGTTTTTTTTTGTGTGCCCCGCCGGCCTTTGTTTTAAAAGGAGGGGTGAATGTGGTGAACCATTGTTGGTTACCACCAGGAGTGCTGAGCCATGGTCTGGCCAGCACTATGAGTCTGTAGATATGTTACTGTTGGGGTTAGGGTTGGGCTGTTCTACCTGTTAATATAGTCCTATGGTACACTCCAGTTGGCTCCGCCTTCCGGGAGAGGTATAATTGTCACTGCTCTGCCTGGTGACCCTTTAGTCTGGGATTGTATATTGTATATAGTAGCTCCGTTATTGTTGGCAATAAAAGCCTTTATTTCCCGGGTACATCCTGCCTCCCGTGTGATTTATCGCGCATCACTTACCATGGGTACTTACCAACCTCAGGGTGTCCCAAAGTGTTTTACAGGCAATGAGGTAGATTTTGTCAAGTGCTTAGGCTTAACCTTTTGCCTGAAAGACGACACCTTTGGCGTGTAGCACTCTTTCTGATTTGCATCTTGAGTATCATTCTGGCTTATGTGCTCCAGTTTCTGGAGTGGGAATTAGTTTAGTTTATTTATTAGTGTCACAAGTAGGCTTACATTAACACCACGATGAAGTTACTGTGAAAATCCCCTACTCGCCACACTCCGATGCTTGTTGAGGTACACTGAGGGAGAATTTAGCATGGCCAATGCACCTAACCAGCATGTCTTTCGGACTGTGGGAGGAAACTGGAGCACCAGGAGGAAACTCACGGGGAGAAGGTGCAAACTCCGCACCGACTGTCACCCAAGACTGTGAGGCAGTAGTGCTAACCACTGTGCCACCATGCCGCCCCAATTAAGGCCATGAAATCCTGAGACAGTGAAACTACACAACCTTCCTCATGCAGCGGATGCTAATGTCTTTGTTCACGGGTAAGATTTGTACACAGCTTGTGACTTCATCTTACTGGTGTGGAAATTAAATCCCACTTTACTCTTTGGCATTGACTTGAGTTCAATAATCAATAGTAATCCTATCCAATTTGTGGAATTATGCTCTGCATCTGTTCTTGCCCTCCCTTGGTTGATCGAGTCAATTTATTTCCAAAGAAGCTATCTTTGGACTCTTTCCTGAAATTAAGCAGTCTTAATAAACCAAGGCACTGTCTGAAGCCACCTTCATTAGGAGGCAGATGTGAAAAGTTCCAACTCCCAGTTGAGAATCTTGGCTCGGTGCCATCAATAAATTAAAGCACCATTTAGCGGATTTTGCGGCATTCCCATCTAAAGTTAGCCAACTTGCCTAAATATTTCTTTAACATTTGTGAGTTGTTTCCCCGGCCTTGTGTTTCAGGGCAAGTTGCAGGAGACGGTTTTGACGAACGTGTGTGTCTGTATGTGTGATGTCTTGCTCTGTTTCAGGGGCTGCGTCAGTCTGCAGTTGACTTCAGCATCAATAAATCCATCACCTGGAACTTTTATAGGGCAATTGGCTCCACTTGAGCAAGATGAAACCCTAGCTTTGGTGAAGTGTTCAATGTCACTTGTCTTGGTCACCGCAGTGTAAATCTTTACTTGAAGGAAGTGGCACTGATTTAAATAGCTGATGCAGCATGTGGGAAATGCCAATAATCTTGCAGCAACTTGGAAGGACTGCTCATTGACGCCAGGTACATCTCTGCCATTATATTCAATATCAATACATTTTGAAACTTTGTTTCAAGAAGTTTGAACATTTCCTTTCATACTAATTGGAATTTTTAACTCATGCCAGACATTTTCCTGAGGGTTTCATCAAGTGATCATCTCCCTCCAACTCTCCCACTGGTCACTGGGTACATCCAATTGAGGTTGCAAAGGAGATTCAAGAGAGTGATTCCGGGAATGAAAGGCTTGACATATAAGGAGCGTCTGAGGACTCTGGGTCTGTACTCGATGGAGTATAGAAGGATGAAGGGGGATCTCATTGAAATTTGCAAAATAATGAAAGGCCTGGATAGAGTGGACGTGGGGGAAGATGATTCCATTAGTCAGAGAGACTAGGATTCGAGGGCACAGCCTCAGAATAAAGGGACAACCCTTTAGAACTGAGATGAGGAAGAACTTTTTCAGCCAGAGGGTGGTGAATCTATGGAATTCATTGCCACAGAAGGAGGCCAGGTCATTGAGTGTATTTAAAACAGAGATAGATAGGTTCTTCATTGGTAAAAGGATCAAGGATTATAGGGGAAAAAGCAGGAGAATGGGGTTTGAGAAACTTAACAGTCATGATAAGATGGCATATGGCATGCTTGCCTTCATCAGCCGGGGCACTGAGTACAGGGGTTGGGAAATCATGTTGCGGCTACATAAAACTTTGGTTAGGATGCATTTGGAGTATTGGGTGCAGTCCTGGTCACCGCATTATCAGAAGGATGTGAAAGCTTTGGAGAGAGTGCAAAGAAGGTTCACCATGATGTTGCCTGGTCTCGTGGAGGTTAGATAGTTAGGTTAGGTTAGAGGGATTAGCGGGTAAATATGTAGGGATATGAGGGTAGGGCCTGGGTGGGATTGTGGTCGGTGCAGACTCGATGGGCCAGATGGCCTCTTTCTGCACTGTAGGGTTTCTATGATTCTATGATTCTATGAGGAGAGGTTGAATAAACTAGGATTGTTTTCACTGTAAAGACAGGCTGATGGGAGACCTGATAGAGGTCGACAAAATTATGAGAGGCACAGACAGGGTGGACAGTCAGAGGCTTTTTCCAAGGGTGGAAGTGTCAGGTTCAAGGTGAGAGTTTACGGGTGAAGTGTGGGGGAAGTTTTTCACACAGAGAGTGGTGGGTGCCTGGAACACGCTGCCGGAGGATGTGGTGGAATCAGGCACATTAACAACATTTAAGAGGCATCTGGACAGGTATATGAATAGGGAGGAAATAAAGGGATATGGACCAAGTAAAGGCAGAGGTTTTTTTAAGTTAGGGCATCATAATCGGCATGAGGGCCGAAGGGCCCGTTCCTGTGCTGTACTTTTCTTTCTTTGAATGGTGGAGCTGACTTGACAGGCTGAATGGTCTAATTCTGCTCCTATATCTTATGGTCTTCTGCAAAATCCATCACCTCCCCTTGGATACGATTGGATGATTCTTGAAGAAAAACAGAAAATGCTGGAAAATCCCAAAAGGTCTGACAGCATTTGTGGAGAGAGAATAGAGCTGACAGTGAGAGTCTGGATGACCCTTTGTCAGCTCTGCAGGACTTGGGGTGGAGTTGGCATCTTAGGTGGCCCAAGGCCAGTCTTTCAAACACTTTGTCGTTGTCCATGCTGAGCTGCCAGAACAAGTCTATATTTTATACAGTATCTTTCACAATGTCCCAAATCGCTTTACAGCCACTCAAATACTTTTGATTTGTAGTCACCAGTATAATGTAGATAGTGTTTTCAAACGACAGAGCAGGCTTGAGAGGCTGAGTGGCCAACTCTTGCTCCTAATTCATGTGACTGCATGTCATGCTGGGATGGATGAGGTGAACTGGGCCAGATGGCCTTTATCATCCATAATTATCTTGTGAACAGAGTGTGGAATAATAGTTGGAATTCCGTTTATTTTGTTGTGAATGGAAGTTTACTGTGAATAGATTTTCTGGGCTGAGATTGCCAAGAAAGGAGTGTGCAATGGGTTACAGTGAATCAGTGACCTGTTTCACACTGCAAATGATTCTCAACTTTTTCCATTGACTTCAATCTTGCCCTTTTGTCCACTGAACTATTATTCCATTCTTTCTTTGTGCTTTTTATGAGTCTTTGAGGTATTGAAATATTGTGATAAAGTTGTATTGAAGAGTAATTTTGAAAATATATTGGAGCGAGAAGCAGCAATCAGCAGCGTCTTCAGACTTAGAATCCTCAGGAAAATCTCAGAGGCATAATAGGGCAGCAAGGTGGCAGAGTGGTTAGCATTGCTGCCTCACAGCTCCATGGACCTGGGTTCGATTCCCGGCTTGAGTCACTCTGTGTGTGGAGTTTGCACATTCTCCCCGTGTCAGCGTGGGTTTCCTCCAGGTGCTCTGGTTTCCTCCCACAGTCCAAAGATGTGCGGGTTAGGTGAATTGGCCATGCTAAATTGCTCCTTAGAGTCCCGAGAAGTGTAGGTTAGAGAGATTGGCGGGGTAAATGTGTGGGGTTGTAGGGATGGGGCCTCGGTGGGATTGTTGTTGCTGCACTATAGAGATTCTATGATTTCTTCTATGATAATCAGAGAGGGTTCTTGGTCAAAGGAAAACAATATATCTAGTTATCAACTGCTGTTCTGCTGAAAAGAATCCACAAAAATCAAGTGTCGTAACCACAGAACTAATGAGGAACAAAAAAACTTCTCTCAAAATGGCACAGTAGCACAGTGGTTAGCACTGCTGCTTCACAGCTCCAGGGACCTGGGTTCAATTCCCAGCTTGGGTCACTGTCTGTGTGGAGTTCGCACATTCTCCTCGTGTCTGCGTGGGTTTCCTCCGGGTGCTCCGGTTTCCTCCCACAGTCCAAAGATGTGCGGGTTAGGTTGATTGGCCATTCTAAAATTGCCCCTTAGTATCCTGAGATGTGTAGATTAGAGGGATTAGCGGGTAAATGTGTAGGGATATGGGGGTAGGGCCGGGATTGTGGTCGGTGTAGATTCGATGGGCCAGATGGCCTCTTTCTGCACTGTAGGGTTTCTATGAAAATCTGTTGAGTCCACCTAAAAAGACAAAATGAAAATGCGACAACAGAAGCCATTTCAGCTGTTGAACACAACACCTCAACTTCAACCCTTCACTCTAGACAACCAACATGTCAGGTGCAAGCAATGATATCTTAAAGTACTGAGCTGAATTTCATCTTTTTAAAATATATGTTTATCCTTATCTGCCTTTAAACTTTGTTTGTATTCAGCTAGTAACTTAATTACTTTACCTATGCAATAGTTTTGTAATAAAAGGAACCTTTATCTTGATTTAGACCAAAGCTTTGCTGCTGATTATTTTTTCAGTTGAATCAGTCACAACTTAAAAGGGGGCTACATATAAACACACACAAATTCTGAGATATCCAATATTATTCCCCCAATAAAGGCAAAATACTGCAGATGCTATAATCTGAAATAAAAACAGGAAACGCTGGAAAATCTCAGCAGGTCTGACAGCATCTGTGGAGAGAGAATAGAGCCAATGTTTCAAGTCTGGATGACCCTTCATCAGAGCTTATTCCTGAGATGTTACCGAGGAGACCAGGGCTCTTCAATAGGGGACCTGAGCTCTCCAGTAGGGTGTTACCGGGCTAGTACGATATTTTTATTGTTGTCATTGTTGAAACTATCATTCGCCTCAAGTAACCAAAGTCCCAGAGTGGTTTTAAGAAGATTTATTCCTGTAGCTATAGGACACTGACCAAATCTTTAAGGTGAGTCAGAATGCAGAATTCAGAAATTCACAAAAAATAGTTTCAAATATGATCACAAGTAATGATCATATACCAGTCAAAGTATAGGAGTTAGGGTACCCGAGTTCTCCAGTCAGGGATCTAAGCTCCTCAGTCTGGCTCTCCAGTAGAGTACCTG
The DNA here is from genome assembly GCF_964213995.1 of Mustelus asterias. Lineage (NCBI taxonomy): Eukaryota > Metazoa > Chordata > Chondrichthyes > Carcharhiniformes > Triakidae > Mustelus > Mustelus asterias. The sequence continues at coordinate 14,683 of NW_027592077.1, forward strand.
CATTCTCCAATAGGATACCTGAGCTCTCCAATAGAGTAACTGAGATCTCCAATAGGGTACCTGAACTCTCCAATAGAGTACTGAGCTCTCCCATAGGGTAACTGAGCTCCCTAATAGAGTACCTGAGCTCTCCAATAGGCTAATTGAGCTCTCTAATAGAGTACCTGAGCTCTCCAATAGGCTAATTGAGCTCTCTAATAGAGTACCTAAGCTCTCCAATATGGGACCTGAACTCTCCAACAGGGTTCCTGAGCTCTCCGATAAGGTACCTGAGCTCTCCAATAGGGGGCCTGAGCTCTCCAATAGGGTACCTGAGCTCTCCAATAGGGTACCTGAGCTCTCCAATAGGATACCTGAGCTCTCCAGTAGGGTACCTGAGCTCTCCAATTGGATAACAGAGCTCTCCAATAGGGTTCCTGAGCTCACCAATAGAGTAACTGAGCTCTCCAATAAGGTAACTGAGATCTCCAATAGGGTACCTGAGTTCTCCAATAGGATACCTGAGCTCCCCAATAGGATACCTGAGCTCCCCAATAGGATACCTGAGCTCTCCAGTAGTGTACCTGAGCTCTCCAATAGGGTACCTGAGCTCCCCAATAGGGTACCTGAGCTCTCCAATAGGGTAACTCATCTATCCAATAGGATACCTGAGCTCTCCAATTGGATAACAGAGCTCTCCAATAGGGTTCCTGAGCTTGCCAATAGAGTAACTGAGCTCTCCAATAAGGTAACTGAGATCTCCAATAGGGTACCTGAGTTCTCCAATAGGATACCTGAGCTCCCCAATAGGATACCTGAGCTCTCCAGTAGTGTACCTGAGCTCTCCAATTGGATAACAGAGCTCTCCAATAGGGTACCTGAGCTCTCCAATAGGGTAACTCATCTATCCAATAGGATACCTGAGTTCTCCAGTAGGGTACCTGAGTTCTCCAATAGGATACCTGAGCTCTCCAATAGGGTACCTGAGTTCTCTAAGGACATTTAGAAATTTTCCAGCAAAATGTGAATCCCAGCAGTTGTTTTTCCGAAATTTGTGTGGTGGAAATCACTTCTAATAGAAGGAGCTGTACCTGAATTACTGTCTCCATGAACATCACATATCCAAAGCACGACCTGCCATCCCCACAATCCCATCCCCCCCGCCCCCCCCCCCAATCCCATCCCCCCCGCCCCCCCATCCCATCCCCCCCCCCCCACCCCCACCCCCCTCCCCCCCCCCCACCCCCCTCCTTCAACCACCACACATTCACCACTGCCACCACAACTCCCCAATAGTGTGTGCTGGATTCAGGGGTAGGATTTCTGGAATCGAGTCTCCCAAGCCTTTTTGGCTAAGGCAAAGTGCTCTTCCATCTTTGTGAACATTTAGGCCAGGAGATGATGTGAAAGCCAGCAGAATGTTGGCATTCGTGGTCAAAGAAATAGATTTCATGGCTGCAGGTCCAATATTGAGGTTTTCCAATACAGTGCACAGGCATCACTTCGAATCCAATTCTAAGATACTCACTAATAAATCCAATAAGGAATTCAGGAGAGAAATGTCTTTAACCAAAAGTGCGTGAAATTCACTAGACCGTGAAATATTTGAGCCAAAAGTATAGAGATATTAAGGGAGACTAAATAAACACACGGGGGCAAAAGAGTGGAAGGATATGTTGATTGGATGAACTGCAGTAGATTGTCTGGAGCATAAACATTAGCAAATGGCCTGTTTCTAATTCTGCTTCATTTTATAATTCTGTTCTCCACACTTTAAATGGGGCACAAGTATGTTGATGGATGTATGAAGCAAGAAGAATAATCCAGAGTGCAGAGGAAACAAGCTCTAAACATTATAACAGGGGCGGCACGGTAGCACAGTGGTTAGCACTGCTGCTTCACAGCACCAGCGACCTGGGTTCGAATCCCGGCTCGGGTCTCTGTCTGTGTGGAGTTTGCACATTCTCCCCGTGTCTGCGTGGGTTTCCTCCGGGTGCTCTGGTTTCCTCCCACAGTCCAAAGATGTGCGGGCTAGGTTGACTGGCCATTCTGAATTGCCCCTTAGTGTCCCGGGGTGCGTAGGTTAGAGGGGTTAGTGGGTAAATGTGTAGGGATATGTGGATAGGGCCTGGGTGGGATTGTGGTTGGTGCAGACTCGATGGGCCGAATGGCCTCTTTCTGCACTGTAGGATTCTATGATACCATTCTATGATTGTAAAATATTAAGTCCTGCCGTCTTGACCATAAGATATAGGAGCAGAAGTAGGCCATTTGGCCCATCAAGTCTGCTCCACCATTCAGTCATGGCTGATATGATTCTCATCCCCATTCTCCTGCCTTCTCCCTGTAACCTTTGATCCCATTATAGATCAAGAACCTATCTTTCTCTGTCTTAAAGACACTCAATGACCTACCAGAGGTTTATAAATACAGGAGACAGATGCTGGAATTTTACACCCTCGCCTGCCTGAGGCTTATAAGATCCCACCCAAGGCCAATGGAGAATGCCATTCTGCTAGCATCGCCTGCCCCAATTCTGGGGCGGGCAAGGCAGTAAAATTCCAGCCAGAATGTGTATTTCATAGCACATTTCACATCCACAGGAACTTCTAGTCTCTTCATTATTTTTGTAGTGTAATCACTGTTGTAACATTGGAAATGAAACAGCTATTTTGCACACAGCAAAATTCCGCAGACAGCACTGAGATTAATGACTGGATAATCTGTTTCAGTGATTGCACAGAGAATAAATATTGGCCAGGGCATTCAGGAGCTCTGGCCTGCTCTTCTGCAAAATTGTGCCATAACCTGTAAAAACAAACAGGGTATCAAGTTTAATGTTGTGGCTGGAAAGCAGCACCCCCTGAATGCTGAACAACAGTATTTTCTTATGTTTGGATGTCAGTCATGTTCTGTTGGATCCAGCCCAGCAAAAAAACAACTGCTGATATCGTTGGAGATGCCATCTTTTACATGTGGTGCCAAACTGAGACCACATCGATCCAAAAGATCTCATGCTGCACTCTCTTGGAGAAGAGCAGGCGGGGGTCACTGACATGGTGGCACTGTGGTTAGCACTGCTGCCTCACAGTGCCAGGGACCCAGGTTTGATTACAGCCTTGGGTGACTGTCTGTGTGGAGTTTGCACATTCTCCCCATGTCTGTGTGGATTTCCTCCAGGTGCTCCAGTTTTCACCCACGTCCAAAGATATGCAGCTTAAGTGGATTGGCCATGGTAAATGCACAGGGTTATGGGGATAGCGTGGAGGGAAGGCACCTAGATGTGATGCACTTTTGGAGAGTCGGTGCAGACTCAATGGGCCGAATGGCCCCTTTCTGCACTTTAGGATTCTATAGTTCATTGGAATTCTTCCTGAATGCTGGCTAATATTTATCCTGCATTCAACCTCACAAAAAATCATCTTAACTATTCGTTTTCACATTGCTCTTTGTGCGAGTGCGCTGTGCGCTTCAGTAGCTGCTGCATTTCCTACATTAAAACATAGAATGATTCGTGGTACATAGGAGGGCAATTAAAGCAATTGGCTAAAGATATATGAGGAAAAATGTTATTCACACAGCAAGTGGTTAGGGTCTGGAATGCACTGTGTGGTGGAGGCAGGTTCAATCGAAGCTTTCAGAAGGGAACTGGACTGCTATCTGGAAAGGAAGAATGTGCAGGGTTACAGGGAGAAGGTTTGAGAATTGCACTAATGCTCATTCGGAAGCCGGTGCTGATATGATGGGCCAAATGGCCTCCTTCTGTAAATCTGTGATTCATTCAGTCCTTCCTGTCTGCTTCAGCCAAGGAAAAGCTATCCAATTGAATCCTGCTTTCAGGTTCCTGCTCTGTAACCCAAGTGCATCTCAAGTGCATGTCCAAGTGTTCTTTAATAAAGAAAATCATTATTTATCTAACACTTCTCAAGGTTATTACACATTAAAAAGCACTTTACAACCAATGAAGTAATTGCCAGGAGGGTCTCTGCCTTTATCATCCTTTCAGGCAGTGACTTGCAGACCCTCAACACACCTTTGTGGATACAATTACCTCTCTATCGCTCCTATTCCTTCTGCCCATAACTAATCCTTCCTGGTTATTAACTTCTCTACTAATGGAAATAGGGTCTATTCCTACCCATTCCATCATGTTCTCTCATAACTATATACACAATAAACCGCCCCGTAGCCGCCTCTGCTCCAAAGAAAACAACCCCAGCCTATCCAATCTATCCTCATCGCTAACGTTCTCCACTCCTGGCAGCAGGCTCATCAATCTCCCCTGTAACCCCTTGCAGTGCGACCACATCCCTCCTGTAATGCAGTGACCAGAACATTATGCAGTGAGCTAACTAGTGTCCTACTCAGTTCTAGCATAACCTCCCTGCTTTGATACTTGAGGGACCTGGCCCATTAAAAAAAGCATCCTTTTTTTTATTCATTTGTTGGACATGGGTGTCACTGGCTGGCCAGCATTTGTTGCCCAATTCTAGTTGCCCTTGTCCATTTGAAAATCTTATCCAGCTGTCCTGCTATCTTCAGGGATCTGTGGACACGCATCGCGAAGTCCTTCTGATCCTCTCTGCCTCTCAGTATCCTATCGTTTATTCTATATTCCTGTGTCTTGTTTGCCCTTCGCAAATACGTTACTACTCACTTCTCCAGATCGAACTCCATTTGCCTATTTTACAGACCATCTGACCAGCCCATGGGTAGCTTCCTCACAGACCTACAGCTTTCTTCTTCACTATTAATTCCACACAACACTGGTTAGCACTGCTGCCTCACAGTGCCAGAGACCTGTATTCGATTCCTGGCTTGGGTCACTGCCCGTGTGGAGTCTGCAGGTTCTCCCCATGTCTGTGTGGGTTTCCTCCGGGTGCTCCAGTTTTTTCCCACAGTTCAAAAGACAGGTTAGGTGCATTGGCCGTGCTAAATTCTCCCTCAGTGTACTCGAACAGGTGCCAGAATTTGGCAGTTAGGGGATTTTCACAGTAACTTTTTTTGAAGGGGTAACCAAGAAAGTAGGTGAGGGCAGTGCAGTTGATGTTGTCTACATGGACTTTAGCAAGGCCTTTGACAAGGTACCGCATGGTAGGTTGTTGCATAAGGTTAAATCTCAGGGGATCCAGGGTGAGGTATCCATATGGATACAAAATTGGCTTCTTGACAGAAGCTAGAGGGTGATTGTAGAGAGTTATTTTCCAAACTGGAGGCCTGTGACCAGCAGAGTGCCTCAGAGATCAGTACTGGGTCCACTGTTATTTGTCATTGCTTTGGATGAGAATATAGGAGGCATGGTTAGTAAGTTTGCAGATGACACCAAGATTGGTGGCATAGTGGACAGTGAAGAACGTGATCTCCAATGGCAATGGGATCTTGATCAATTGGGCCAGTGGGCTGACGAATGGCAGATGGAGTTTAATTTAGACAAATGCGAGGTGATGCATTTTGGTAGATTGAACCAGGGCAGGACTTACTCAGTTAATGGTAGGGCGTTGGGGAGAGTACAGAACAAAGAGATCTAGGGCTACATGTTCATAGCTCCTTGAAAGTGGAGTCACAGGTGGACAGAGTGGTGAAGAAGGCCTTCGGCATGCTTGGTTTCATCAGTCAGAACATTGAATACAGGAGTTGGAATGTCTTGTTGAAGTTGTACAAGACATTGGTAAGGCCACACTTGGAATACTGTGTGCAATTCTGGTCACCCTATTATAGAAAGGATATTATTAAACTAGAAAGAGTGCAGAAAAGATTTACTAGGATGCTACCGGGACTTGATGGTTTGAGTTATGAGAGGCTGGATAGACTGGGACTTTTTTCTCTGGAGCATAGGAGGCTGAGGGGTGACCTGATAGAAGTCTATAAAATAACGAGGGGCACAGATCAGCTAGATAGTCAATATCTTTTCCCAAAGGTAGGGGAGTCTAAAACTAGAGGGCATAGGTTTAAGGTGAGAGGGGAGAGATACAAAAGTGTCCAGAGGGGCAATTGTTTCACACAAAGGGTGGTGAGTGTCTGGAACAAGCTGCCAGAGGTAGTAGTAGAGGGGGGTACAATTTTGTCTTTTAAAAAGCATTTAGACAGTTACATGGGTATGATGGGTATGGAGGGATATGGGCCAAATGCAGGCAATTGGGACTAGCTTAGGGGTTTTAAAAAAAAGGGCGGCATGGACAAGTTGGGCCAAAGGGCCTGTTTCCATGCTGTAAACCTCTATGACTCTAACTTCATTGCAGTGTTAATGTCAGCCTGCATGTGACACTAATAATAAATTAACTTTAAATGGACAATTTTTGTATCATTTGCAAACTTTTAATCATAGAATCATGGAATCGTAGAATCCCCACAGTGCAGAAGGAGGCCATTCGGCCCATTGAACCTGCACCATCAACAATCCCATCCAGACCCTATCCCTGTAATCATGCATCTGCATTGAGGTCTGAGCCATTAATCATGGACAGCCAGGGGGAGTGGGTTCTGCCGAACTTCACAGGAAGCAGCCTTCCCATTACAAAAACATCTGCAAACCAATACCCTTGGCTGTCACTGAGCTGAATTTGAATCTGGCACAGTGCTACAGTGGTTAACACTGTTGCTTCACATTGCTAGGGATCCAGGTTCAATTCCAGCCATGGGTCACTGTCTGTGTGGAGTTTGCACATTCTCCCCGTGTCTGCGTGAGTTTCCTCCGGGTGCTCCGGTTTCCTCCCACAGTCCAAAGATGTGCGGGTTAGGTTGATTGGCCATGATAAATTGACCCTAGTGTCAGGGGGATTAGCAGGGTAAATGGGAATAGGGTTACAGGAATAGGGCTTGGGTATGGACTCAATGGGCTGAATGGCCTCCTTCTGTACTGCAGGGACTCTATGAATCCAACTTACACTTTTCATTTGATCCCATGAGCCAATTGCTTTGTGACTACATCTCAAAGGTACGGTGGCTGCAAAGTGGTTTAGTTTTCCCAATGGATGTGAAAGGTGCTCTATAAATCTTTCTTTCTGTAATTGAACATAGCACCCTGCGACTGTTGAGCAACAGCTGACAACTTGTACGAGCAAGATTTGGAGAAACCATAATTTTTATTTGATTCAACAGGTCAGCACAAGTCAAAGAGTCTTAAATCTCAACCACTGAAAGATAAATTTAGAACAGATCTCTCAAAGGCTGATGTACGCTCTGAATGATTTAACAGGGAAAGCATAGTGGAGCGGCAAGGTGGCACAGTGGTTAGCACTGCTGCCTCACAGCGCCAGGGACCCAGGTTCGATTCCCGGCTTGGGTCACTGTCTGTGTGGAGTTTGCACATTCTCTGCGTGGGTTTCCTCCAGGTACTCCGGTTTCCTCCCACAGTTCAAAGATGTGCGGGTTAGGTGGATTGGCCATGCTAAACTTCCCCTAGTGTCAGGGGGATTAGCTAGGGTAAATGCACAGAGTTATGTGGATAGGGCCTGGGTGGGATTGTGGTCAATGCAGACTCGATGGGCCGAATGTCCTCCTTCTGCAGTGTAGGAGTCTATGGAGTAAATGAGTGACGATCTCCAAATTTTGTGTCTGCTGTTGATTTTTACATTAAGATGCTTGATCACTTCAGGATGTTTCAGAAAGACCAGTTGGTTGAACACGCAGGGCGGCATGGTGGCACAGAGGTTGGCACTGCTGCCTCACAGCCCCGGGGGCTCGCGTTCGATTTCCAGCTTGAGTCACTGTCTGTGCAATGTTCTCACCGTGTCTCTGTGGGTTTCCTCCGGGTGCTCCGGTTTCCTCCCACAGTCTGAAAGATGATTAGGTGCATTGCTGTGCAAAATTCTCTCTCAGTGTACCCGAACAGGCGCCAGAGTGTGGCAACTGGGGGATTTTCACAGTATCTTCATTGCAGTGTTAATGTAAGCCTACTTGTGACACTAATAAATAAAACTTAGAAATTGTTACATTGTGCCTGGTTGTACTATATGGTCAGAAACCAAAGGGCCATTTTGCTCTAGGTACATGGAATTTAAGATTAATGTGGGAGTTCTGGAAAGTGGGGGAGGGCGTATTGCTGCGTCTTGTTTTCTTTATTGTGTTCACAGGTCAGTGGAGACAGGTGCAGGCCAAGGCAGGTGAGCTGGGTTATAGATTACAGTAGCACGACAGTATTGAGTGAACATGTCTGTGTTTTATCACAGGTGATTGGTGAGTCTTTCTCTCTTCTATCTTTCTGGCTTTGGATATGAAGGCTAGGTTGGGAAACAGAAATTCCAGAAAGTAAAGATGGTATAAGGAAAAAAACAAATTGAATTCTAAATTAAATAAATTCTAATTAAATAAAATAGGGATGGAGCACCAGGCAATGTGTGGGTGCTGCTGGACCCAATTGTGGTTCGTAGCGATCACATATGCAGCAAATTTTGGTTGCTCGAGGAACTTCGGTTCAGAGTTAATGAGCTGGAGCCCGAGATTCAGACATTGCAATACATCAGGGAGGGGGAAAGTTACCTGGACGCTGTGTTTCAGGAGGCAGTCACTCCCCTTAGATTCACTATTTTAAATTCTGTCAGTGGTCAGGGACAGGAGGGTGTGGCTAGATGTAACTGGAGTGAGGCAGGTAGAGAGAGCCAAGAAGTAGCACTGCTGAAATCTCAGTCTCTGCCCTTGTCCAACAGTTTTGAGATTCTTTCTCCCTGTGTGGACAAAAGCAGGGGCTGTAGTGAGAATGAGCAAACTAATCATGGCACTGTGGTTATGGGAGCTATTCAAATGTGGGGAGACAAAGCAAATGTAGTCATAGTTGGGGATGGTATAGTCAGGGGAAAAGACACTGTTCTCTGTAGCCAGGATTGAGAGTCCCGAGACTGTATTGTCTGCCCAGTGTCAGGACTTGGGGCATCTGCTCTGGGCTGGAGAGGAATTTGAGGTGGGAGGGGGAGGATCCCGTGGTCATGGTCCATGTAGGTACCAACGACACAGGGAGAATGAGGAAGGAAGTTCTGTGTAGGCAGCTTGAGAGTTAGGCATTAAACTAAAGAACAGAATATCCAAGGTAATAATCTTTGAATTATTACCTGAGCCACCTGCAAATTGGCATAGGGAACATAAAATTATGGAATGAATACATGACTCAAATACTGGTGTGGATGAAGTGGGTTTCAGTTCATGGGGCACAGGCATCAGTACTGGGCAAAGTGGGGGTTGTACCGTTGGAATGGCTTACATCTGAACTGCCCTCGTGCATGAATCATAGAAAAATATTATGTAGGTACAGCAGGTAATAAGAAGGCAAATGGAATCTCAGTTAAAGGAATAGAATATAAAAGTAGTGAGGTGTTGCTACTACTGTACAAAGCATTCCTGAGACCGCACTAGTATTGTGTACAGTCTTGGTCTTGAGTACTTGAGGAGGGATATAGTTGTACTGGAGGTAATTCGGAGGAGGTTCACTAGATTGATTCTAGAGATGAGGGGTTTGTCTTGCAAAGAGAGATTGGGCAGTTTAGGCCTTTACTCCCTGGAGTTTAGAAGAATGAGAGGAGATCTAATTGGGGTATGCAAGTTGATAAAAGGTATTGACAAAGTAGACGTTGAGAGGATGTTTCCTCTTGTAGGGCAATGTAGAACAAGAGGTCATAGTTTTAGGAGAAGTGGTCGCAGATTTAAAACAGAGATGAGAAGAAACGTGAGTCTATGGAATTCATTACCCCAGAGTGTGAAGGATGCCAGGACACTAGGTGTATGAGGAGATAGACAGATTTTTAATTCGTAAGGGTTTGAAGGACTGTGGTGAATGGGCAGGAAAGTGGAGTTGAGGATGAAATCAACCATAATCGTACTGAATGGCGGAGCAGGCTTGAGGGGTAACATTGCTTACTCCAATTCCTAGCTCTTATTCCAAAGACTTTGGAATTGGTAAACCAATGGAATGCAATAAGTTACTGGAGTGAAAATTCTTCTTGTTCTGAACAGAACCAAGAGAGACAATTACAAGATTCAGAAACAGAGAGTCAAATATAATTTAACTGAAGAAAGATTAACCCCAAGATTTTTGCCAAAAATCTCCATCCTTGTTTGTGAGTGGGATTCTCCAGTGCCGCTGAAAGTGAATGGAGTTTTGGCGAGAACACCAAATTTTCCGTTTTCACTTGCAGTAGGACGGGCGTGGATGAGATCAGGGAATCCCGCCCATTAACTGCTTTCCTTTTCACAGTTGCTGCGTGTTCCAGTATGATATTTCAGATTTTCAGCATTGATAGTATTTTGCTCTGGTTACAGGGAACAAATTTGATTCTAAACTCAAGAAATCTAATATCATTATAAATTGGACCATTCGTTTCATATAATGGTCCCATGAGCGATTAGCACACCATACAAAATTTGGCAGAAGCATGATCAGTAAAGCCACATTTGCAATTTAGTGGGAGGCGGTGAAGTGTGATATTGTCACTGGACTAGTAATTCAGTGACCTGAGTAATGCTCTGCGCACTGGGTTTGAATCCCACCATGGCAGATGGTGAAATTTGAATTCAATAAAAATATGGAATTAAAAGTAGTCCAATGATGACCATGTGATTCACTGATTAGTGAAGGAAATATGCCATCCTTAACCGGTCTGGCCTAGCAAGACACTAAGTTCAAAGACAATTAGAAATGGGCAATATTAGCCCAGCAATGGCCACATCCCATGAATGAATAAAAGAAAAGAGATCAATCAAATCTCAATGTTTCTACCATTTTCTGTTTACAACAATTTTACTTTTGATTTAAAGAATGATTTCTTTACAAGAGCAGATGAATTATTCAAGATAGCTCTTTGACTTTGTAGGGAGTGACAGAGAGCAGCATGCATCTGGGATGAGATGGAGAATATTTGGAACACAAATTAGACTTGTGAGCCCAAATATAATTTTGTGTATTTAATACCAAATATATAAATTATATAAAAATGTATTTAATACCAGAAATCAAACATGCGCAGCTTAGAAATGGGTGGAGTAAAATGTACATGTGAAAGGAGGAACATTGAAATATGAATGGCCTCCTCCTGCACTGTAGGATTCTATAAAAAAACAGGAGGCCATTCAGCCCCTTGAGACTGTTCTATCTTTCAGTTAGATCATTGTTGATTTGTTCCTTCACTCCAACTATCTGCCTTGGTTCCTTGGCTTAAAAATAAGTTTTGTGTTCGTGGACTATGGAACTGATGGAGTTTGGGATAAACCAAATCAAATAATCTCAGGGACAAAGCAAGAAGGGCAGCCCCCCAAAAAAAGGGAACCACCCAAAACAAAAGACAAAGTGTAAAGGAAACTTAAAACATCAAATCAAAATATGACTAAAGGGGTCAAATAATACACTCCAGCCCCTGCGGGGCCAAATGGGCATGGAAGACCTTAATGGCGCCCATGGACTCCGCATGCTGCCCCTCCAGGGACACCATCATGGGTACGAGTGCTAGTTGCTCATAACTGTTCAATTCCCTTAATTAACCTGTGGATGAAAATGTTCTTTTGTGCCAATTATTTCAAAAGAATTGGAAGAGCAGAGGATAGAGATTAACCATCTGGCATATTTGTTTTTTATTCATTAGATGTGGGTGTTACTGGCTGGGCCAACATTTGTTGTTTGTCCCTGAAGGCATTTAAGAGTCATGCCTGTGGTCATGGAATCACATGTAGGCCAGACCAGGTAAACACGGCAGATTTCCTTCCCTAAAGGACATGAGTGAACCAGATGCGTTTTTATTCATGGTCATCATTCGGACTTTTAATTCCAGATTTTTATAAAATCGAAATTTCAACATCTGGTGGACTCGAACCCAGGTTCCTAGAGTATTACCCTGGGTCTCTGGATTACTAGTCCAAGTGACAATACCACTATGCCTCTGCCTCCACAAATGAATAGATTATGTGATAATTAGATAGAGGATAGGTGGGATTTTCCAGCCACACTCGCCCCAAAGCTGGTAAGTCCCGCCCGAGGTCAATGGACCTTTGCATGGTCTGCTTCACCGCCCACTATGATTTCCATGGTGGACGGGACGGGAAAATTCCCCCCGATGTGTAGTAGTTATTTGTTCAATTGCTTTTTTTGAGACAATATTCAGACATTGCCATATCACAGGACAAATCTCTTCGCGATGCAAAGGTAAGTGAGGAAATATATGAAGCAGGTGTTTTGGTTTCAAGGTGCATTTCAAACCTGCTCCACTCATTCAGTTCAACAGATTCTGGACAGCTGCTAATTACTTTGCCTCATCTTGCTGCTATGGTCAAATTTTCAAATGAACTCTCAACTTTGCATATGCCACAGAGGAAGCCACATTGTCTATTATTTAAATGGTAAGCTATTATTTAAATAGAAAAAAATTGCAGCATGCTGCTGTGCAGAGGGAGCTGGGTGTCCTTGTGCATGAATCGCAAAAGTTTGGTTTGCAGGGGCAGCAGGTAATTGAGGTGGCAAATTGAATTTTGTCCTTCGTTGCTAGAGGGATGGAGTTTAAAAACAGCGAGGTTATGTTGCAGCTGTATAAGGTGCTGGTGAGGCCACACCTGGAGTACTGTGTACAGTTTCGGTCTCCTTACTTGAGAAAGGATATACTGGCACTGGAGGGGGTGCAGAGCAGATTCACTAGGTTGATTCTGGAGAGGGTTGGCTTAGGCTTATGAGGAGAGACTGAGTAGACTGGGGCTATACTCATTGGAATTCAAAAGAATGAGGGGAGATCTTATAGAAACATATAAGATTATAAAGAGAATAGATAAGATAGAAGTCGGGAGGTTGTTTCAACTGAGAGGTGAAACTAGAACGAGGGTGATGACCTCAAAATAAGGGGAGCAGATTTAGGACTGAGTTAAGGAGGAACTTCTTCACCCAAAGGGTTGCGAATCTATGGAATCCCTGCCCAGTGAAACAGTTGAGGCTACTTCATTGAATGTTTTTAAGGCAAGGGTAGATAAATCTTTGAACAGTAAAGTAATTAAGAGTTACGGTGAGCGGGCAGGTAAATGGAGCTGAGTCCACAAAAAGATCAGCCAGGATCTTATTGAATGGCGGAGCAGGCTTGAGGGGCCAGATGGCCTACTCCTGCTCCTAGTTCTTATGTATGAATTTATCCAGCAGTCCTTACCAGAGGGACTGTCCCAAGGGCTTCACCGAAGTGAAAAGGCTCCATTAACTTAAGAGTTTCGATGGAAGGCACAGATAAAAAGATCAGTTTGAAAGATCCTTTCATAGGCAGGGAGAGAGGGATTGAGACAGAAGAATTTCAGGAGGACCTTCCTTAATCAGGACAACATGACTGAAGGTTCCACCATCTTATGGTGCAGCAGAGGAACTGACATGTAGAGGGCACATTTGGAGAAACAAACGTCTGTTGAGGGAGAGGAAGATTGCAGAGATGGAATGGAATGGGAGGAAATTAGGGAGAACGATGAGGATTTTGAAATGCATGTACAGGGAGTCAGGGAAGGTCATTGTGTTCAGTGCAGATAAGAATCCTGGGCAAACAGCATTGCGTGTGGACTAGGATTCAGTGGCAACATCCTGCAACATTTGGAGATTTTATATCAGAATCTTATAGATGGGCACTGAGGAAATACAGTTTAGTTGTAACAAAAGAATGTGTAGGCAGTTTTAGTAGCAGTAGGAGTAAGGGGGAAACAGAGTTGAACAATGTTCGAGATAAAAGTAAAGAATCGTAATGACCAGAGGGTGGTACGTATGTGGAATGAGCTGCCAGAGAAAATGGTTGAGGCAGGAACATTGACAACATTGAAAAGGCATTTGGAAAGATACATGGATAGGAAAGGTTTAGAGGGGTATGGGTCAATGCAAGCAAATGGGGTTAGCTTAGATGGGCATTTTGGTCGGCATGGACCAGTTTGGGCTGAAGGTCCTGTCTCCATGCCATAGATTCTATGATTCTATGACATTGATTGAATATGGGGGTCCAAATCTCAGCAGGATTAATTGATGACCTCATGGTAAATGATCCTCTGGGCAAGAATGATCATAACTCTATCATGACATAGAATTTCCCATTCAATTTTAAGGTGAGAAATGTAGATCTAAATATTGTGCCTCTGGGCAGAATTTTAAGCTCCCCTCAAGGCAAGTTCTGAACGTAAGATTGAATGGACGGGACTCCCCCCCAATCTCACCTGCCCCAACTCAGTTCCAATTTCAAGGTTAGGCAGGCTGGTCCTTGGGCAGGGGTCCGTCCTTTCACCTATTAAGGCCCTTAAGGCGGGTGCAATAGGGTGGGAAATAGAGAAAGGGGTGGGGCACCTCAATCTGAAAGCGCCTTCAAATTCAGGGTGCTCTCCCCTCTGGGACCTTGGAGCTCTGGCCCTCACTCTCCACCTGGCCTATCCCCCAAAGCTACAGTCATCCCCTCCCTCCTGACCAACCAGGGCACCCCCCACCCTCCGGCTCCCAGGACCCCCGGGATTTAGTTCCAGGCAGAGCACTACTGTACCCCTGCTGGCCACTAGGGCTGTGCCGAGCCAAGTTCGGAAGCAGTTGACCAATCTGATTGGCCTATAGCTCTCATAGGCGGGACTTCCTTCTGAGGGTGGATAGAAGTTCCACATACTGCCAATCAACACTCAAGAAGTATTAAACGGCAGTGGGTTTCTGAGGGTGGGAGGCAGAATGTTATGTGCCAAACGAGGGTCAGTGGTGGGGGTGGAGGGTGGGCATTTCAAAGATGGGATGATGACAGCAAAATTGAGGGAAATTAACAACATTTATGATGCAAGGAAAGGTTGTGGAGTTAGTCAGGAATTGTGCGGACATGGAATAGAACGAGTGGGATGTACGAAATGGGTCCGGTGATGGTCAGACAGCAGTTGAAAGAGAAGCTACAAAGTACTGAAGAGTCATGGGGAGAGTGATGAGGAAGAATAGCAGTTGCAATGAACAGTGTCAGGTTTAGGAAATGGAAAATCCAAAACATTTTGGAAATGATCAGAGTAGAGGACAGTTGGGTAAGAAGGGCTTCTGATTAGTTTTATTCTCCAAAATGATCTCAGGTTTGGCCATGGAGAGGGAGGCACAGGATTGAGATGAATGAGCCGAATGTAGCAGTAGAGTGTGGAAGGGTGACGTTTCCATTCCCGCATTGTTGAAGCTGCTGAGGCTCACTGGGATTTTGCTACCCTGGTACAGAGTTGGCCTCTGGTATTTCACTTCACGAAGCAGAGAGTCTTGGCTTGGTATTCAGCATTGGGGGTGGGGGGGTTGGTGATCGGGCCGTGCGGGCTCTGAGCCAGCGATTGGGAAGCCGATGACTGCAGGGTTGGGGGGGAGGGGGGAGTGCTTGTTAATCAATCTCCCAGTATATAGGCAGCTTGGTGGCGCATGCACACTAACCCCCTCTGCAGTCTGATGCTGGCCTCTCGGGCATGATTAGGCCCCACCCTCCCACTATTGGCGTCAATCGTGTGATGGACTCTGTGATGTACAGAGTGCTGTAAATTCATTCCACATCATTCTCACCCAAAATACGGGTGGGAAAAACTCTTACATTCTGACCCGTTGGGCACTTAAGTTTTTTTGGGAAAATCGTGCCCCTGATTTCATATTCCATATGGATCACAAAATCAAAGGGTAGTTTTGAAGGCAAAAGATATTTACCTTGCATAGAACTCAGGAAAAGTGGGGAGGGGAATCAAATCAATGTCATGGTGATTTGTAGAAGTTGATTCAATATTGTGAATTATCTACACTTACTGAGGAAGAAAGAGCTCGGATAGCTGTCACTCAATGTAGAAAGCACAGCGACCAATTTGAACACTGCGGGATTGTGAGAACTCATGCACTGATGGAAATCTGCGGGTTTGGGGTCTGGAGTTTTCCTTTTATCTGAAGTGCAATGTGAGCGTGCATGATTCTGCTCCATGGACGAAGTTCTGATTGCGAAACAACGGTGAACTACAGTTGTCAAACGCAGACTCTGAATAATCTATAAAATGTAGAAAGTAGATGAAACTAATATGTAGACAAAAATTTATTTACACCATACAACATTTTAAATATTTTGTACACGTTTGCAGCCAAGAAAGCTATTTTTTTCTGCGCTTTCGTGTGAAATCTGCAATAATAAAGATGTGAAATATATTATTCATATAAAAGTGAGAGTATTACTTTATTGCATTGAAAGCAATGAAGAACATAGCTCAACAACCATTCATTTAAATGACAGAAAATTGTTTGCTTTTATATTATAAAGTAAAAAGTGTAGTAATGGCCAAACAGACTGTTATAAATCTTAAAAACTGCATAAATATATACATTGTGCTTCATGGTGAAGTTTTCTCTTTAAAACTAAACCAAATGAAGCTATTACAACATGTATCTTTGCTTGAGGTTTATCTATAAAGATTACCTTACAATTCATTCCACATTAACGTACAACACATGATGGTAATAATTGTACATCTTGTATCTCACTAAATAAGATAGTGAGAAATGTTAAAGACATGGACATCTTTTTCCTGGTGCATAAAGTCCCTAAATTACTCTAAAGAGTCCAGACCTACAGACCAGGGGCTTTTGTAAAAACTTTTTTGAAGTGCAAGAGGTTTTACTTGTGACCAGCTTGAGTTTAAACTTCAGTTTGAAAATCCCCCTCCTGCACATCCAAGGGCATGGAGAGACACTTCTCCCACTCTGCTTGCCTTAATTCTAATGCCTCTTTTGCTTCCGCATCCAGTACATTCATTGGTGAGTAGTGTTGGTAGTCACCGGGGTTCTTGTAAGCGTCCCAGTCATGCTTGCTGGGTGTTGGGTTGTCCTGTGGGAACAGGTTAATCCAGCGTTAATCCACACTGCTGGCTGGAGATTTACGAAGTACACTCAAACACAAAAAGGGCACTCAAACACGTCAAAGAGGCAGGGCATATGGATGAAAAATGAAATCAAATTATTCTTACTATCCTTGTTTTTAAGCTCCCCCCCCCACCCCCATCATGAATCTTGTCTTTCCCCTTCTCTCTAACATCGCAAAGCTTCATGACCCTCAGCCGCCTCATGCCACTCTCCTAATTCCAGCCCCCGGTTTTAATCACTCTGCCACTGATGGCTGCGCCTTCAGGTGTCAGGGACTTAAGCCAAGTTTAAAGTTTATTTATTAGTGTCACAGGTAGGCACTGCAATGAAGTTACTGTGAAAATTCCCCAGTCGTCACACTCCAGCGCCTGTTCAGGTACACCGAGGGAGAATTTGGAATGGCCAACGCATCTAACCAGCACATCTTTCAGACTGTGGGAGGAAACCAGAGCACCCAGAGGAAACCCACACAGATTCAGACTCCGCACAGAGTGATCCAAGCCGGGAATTGAACCCAGGTCCCTGATACTGTGAAGCTGCAGTACTAACCACTGTGCCACCAGAATTCTATCTCTCATCTCCTTCAAGGCTTTAACAAGCTCCTGAAAGCCAACCTCTTTGATCAAGAATAGAGGGATACAAACGGATGGTCTAGTTAGGAACACATGATCTGTGCAGGCTTGGAGGGCTGAAGGGCCTGTTCCTGTGCTGTATTGTTCTTTGTTCTTAAGACTGCCCCAATAGGAGGTAGATAAAACCAATAGGTAGGCCAAAAATATTCACACGATACAATACTTTAAATATTTGAAACACCTTTTCAGCCAAGAAACCTACTTCTGTGTGAGTAAGGTCAGCAATAATAAAGATGTGAACAAGAATGTTTTCACATACAAATGGCATTGTTATGCGATCCGGTATCATATTTTAGCCAATAACATTCCCCTGAAGAGCAGAGGCATCTTCTATTATGTTAAAGGAACTAAATAAATGAAATTTGTTGCTGGTTTCAGTTAGCCATCACCGGGTGCATTTGTGGAAGATGACTGTCCCTGAAAGGGTAAAAGTCCTTTTATATGAGAGAAACTCTGCTGACTGCAGAAATAAAAGCGGTCTGGAGGGCTAGAGTTACGGAGTTGAACCATCCAGCCTCCTTGACAACTGGGTGTGGAACCTGGGGCTTCTAAATCAAACAATTCAGGAACTGCACTCCTCAGAATGGAGGAGACTTAATACTCGTAGAATCATAGAATAGAATCATAGAATCCCTATAGTGCAGAATGAGGCCATTCGGCCCATCTGGCCTGCATCGACAATAATGCCACCCAGGCCGTATCCCCGTAACCCCATATATTTACCCTGCTAATCTCCCTGACACTAATGGACAATTTATCATGGCCAATCCACCTATCCCGCACATCTCTGGAATGTAGGAGGAAACTGGAGCACCCGGAGGAACCCATGCAAACATGGGGAGAATGTGCAAGCTCCACACAGACTGTGTTCCAAACCGGAAATCGAACCCAGGTCTCTGGCGCTGTGGGGCAGCAGTGCTAACCACTGTGCCACCTAGAGAATCAACTCATTTTACTGGGATAGGATGATGCAGCCTTGGAATGTTCTTTAATTTGTTATTTGTCATTTATATTAATGATTTGGATGAGAATATAGGAGGCATGGTTAGTAAGTTTGCAGATGACACTAAGATTGGTGGCATAGTGGACAGAGAAGAAAGTTATCTCCAATTGCAACGGGATCTTGATCAATTGGGCCAGTGGGCTGACGAATGGCAGATGGAGTTTAATTTAGACAAATGCGAGGTGATGCATTTTGGTAGATTGAACCAGGGCAGGACTAACTCAGTTAATGGTAGAGCGTTGGGGAGAGTTACAGAACAAAGAGATCTAGAGGTACATGTTCATAGCTCCTTGAAAGTGGAGTCACAGGTGGACAGAGTGGTGAAGAAGGCATTCGGCATGCTTGGTTTCATCGGTCAGAACATTGAATACAGAAGTTGGAATGTCTTGTTGAAGTTGTACAAAACATTGGTAAGGCCACACTTGGAATACTGTATGCAATTCTGGTCACCCTATTATAGAAAGGATATTATTAAACTAGAAAGAGTGCAGAAAAGATTTACTAGGATGCTACCGGGACTTGATGGTTTGAGTTATGAGAGGCTGGATAGACTGGGACTTTTTTCTCTGGAGCATAGGAGGCTGAGGGGTGACCTTATAGAGGTCTATAAAATAATGAGGGGCACAGATCAGCTAGATAGTCAATATCTTTTCTCAAAGGGAGGGGAGTCTAAAACTGGAAGGCATGGGTTTAAGGTGAGAGGGGAGAGATACAAAAGTGTCCAGAGGGGCAATTTTTTCACACAGAGAGTGGTGGGTGTCTGGAACAAGCTGCCAGAGGTAGTAGTAGAGGCGGGTACAATTTTATCTTTTAAAAAGCATTTAGATAGTTACATGAGCACAATGGGTATAGGGGGATATGGGCCAAGTGCGGGCAATTGGGATTAGCCTAGGGGTTTTAAAAAAAAAGGGCGGCATGGACAAGTTGGGCCGAAGGGCCTGTTTCCATGCTGTAAACCTCTGTGACTCTATAATTTCAAATGCAGAGCAGGCTTCACTTTGATCA
This sequence comes from Mustelus asterias, assembly GCF_964213995.1. Lineage (NCBI taxonomy): Eukaryota > Metazoa > Chordata > Chondrichthyes > Carcharhiniformes > Triakidae > Mustelus > Mustelus asterias. The sequence continues at coordinate 34,109 of NW_027592077.1, forward strand.
ACTAAGCTAAAACTAAGAGTTAGTCCCAAAGACATTGCACAGTGTTAATGACAATTGTTATTAACAAGGTTTAACAAGAACTGTTTCTCCATAACCCCACTCTGTATAGGGACCAATGTTGGAAGAGGAGGAAAGCCATTCTGCCCCTCCAGCAAGCTCTCGCATGCATTTCCTAATGCATTCACAGGTCATGTGCATTGCTGGCAAGGCCAACATTTATTGGCCATCCCACACTGCCCTTGAGAAAGTGGTGGTGAGTTGCCAGCTTGAATATAACGTCCGAGGCCATTTTCACGGGCAGTTGAGAGCCAACCAAATTGCTGGAGTCACATGGAGACCAGAACGAGTGAAGGTGACAGATTTCCTTTCCTAAAGGACATTAGTGAACCAGATGGGTCTTTACGCCAATCCAGTAGTTTCATTACTGATTTAAATTTGAGGTTTATTTAATTAATTGAATTTAAATTATTTAGTTGCCATGGAGAGGTTTGAACTCAATAAGATCAGTAGACAGTAAGATTACTGGTCTAGTAATATAACCATTATGTTACCATGCCCTTACTCAAATAGATCATAGCTGATCTGTATCTTAACTCCATCTGTCTGCCTCGGTTCCGTAACCCCCTAACCACCTAACAAAAATTACAAATGACACTTTTTCTACATTGGAGGAAATCCATTCCCACTCACTGGTAACAGTATCCAACTTGCAAGTGCTATGAAATGTACAAATCTTTCTTTCAAACCCACTGATGATCAGCAAAAATGTACCTTTCCAAATCAGTGGATACGACTCTGCAATCTTTCTATCATTTCTGGAGGTCTGGAGGACTAAGGTACACTTTTGTGTTGTATGTGTTTAAATTCTGTACAATCTGTGTGTCCAGCACAAGAACTAGGTTTTTCGCAGGATGCCTGATTATCACTCACTGGGAAAGTATCTGGAACCATTGAACTGTCTCAACTTAAGGAACAAGGACCAAGACGGCACAGTAAGAAGTCTCACAACACCACGTTAAAGTCCAAAGGTTTATTTGGTAGCATGAGTTTTCGGAGCGCTGCGATGAAGGAGCATTGCTCCGAAAGCTTGTGCTACCAAATAAACTTGTTGGACTTTAACCTGGTGTTGTGAGACTTCTTACTGTGCCCACGCCAATCCAACACCGGCATCGCCACATCAAGATGGCACAGTAATGGGTTACATTTATAGTGTAACTCTACAAATATCCTGCTAAACCTACCATATTTACTCCTGGAGCACCCGGAGGAAACCCGCGCAGACATGGGGAGAACATGCAAACTTCACACAGACAGTGACCCAAGCCGGGAATTGAACCCGGGTCCTTGGAGTTGTGAGGCAGCAGTGCTGACCACTGAGCCACAGTGCCGCCCACTGTATGGCGACTAGAAGATTTTCACAGTAACCTCATTGCAGTGTTAATGTTAGCCTACTTGTGACACTAATAAAATAAACTTTAATAAACTTTGATTCACGTCATATCTCCTGCTCTCTTATCACCCACCAGGTTGGCATCCTGAAATGACCCTTCTTTTAGGTTTGTGCATCGCAAAGTTGCAGCCTCTGGAGCACAGAGTTCGGAAATGGAGCGATAAAGTGGGACAGTAAGATGAGGTAGATGCAGAGGTGGTTGTGATGATCATGCAAATTCAAGGGAGCTGCTTACTTACACTTGCACTACCCCTCTCGTACCCTGCTGCAGAGACGGTCCAAGATTTTTCATTCTTTGGAAACAAACAGAAGAAGCCGTTAAGTACAGCTGCACGTTGTCGCGCACTCTCAGCTGCGAAAAACATTTTGATATGACCAGTCGAAGTTGAATTTTTACTTACTACACTGCCTGTATTTGGGGGCTCACGGAACCTGTCCAAAGTCTGGAATTTCTGATTTAATTCTTGAAATAGTTCCATATGTCGCTTTCTTGTGTGCATGACTTTCTGTAAACCAAAGACAGGACACAATAAAACTCCACTGTAGCATGTTAACTTACTCACATTAGTTACATGTATCTGATGAAAGAAACCACCTTGTCATCTAAAACAAAAAAATTACTTTCTATCTTCAATGTCCTTTAGGATGTGGCTATAGAATTAGAGATTCCAGTAATGGTCAGCATTAGGAGAAAGTTAATGAAATATTAATGCACGCATATGGATTTTTACTAAGCAAACCGCAAAGGTAAGAGCCTTATAAATCATAAGATATAGGCTGGAATTTTACCACCCCGCCCACCCACACGAATTGGAGTGGGCGATGAGCGGACAATGGGAGGGTCCGTTGACCTTGGGTGGGATTTTAAGGTTTTGGGACAAGCGAGGCCCTACAATCCTGCCCATTATGTTTACTTTGAGTTCTGTCTTAGTTTCTCCAAACCTTATATGCATTCCTTTTGAAATGACACATGGCTGAAATGCAAAGATATGCAGGCCACGTTGATTGGCCATACTAAATTGCTCCTTAGTATCAGGGGAACTAGCTAGGGTAAATGCAAGCGGTTATGGGGATAGGACCTGGGTGGGATTGTGGTCAGTGCAGACTCGATGGGCCAAATAGCCACCTTCTGCATTGTAGGATTCTATGGAAATTATAGCATAAGTTCTCGCTGTGTCTGCGTGGATTTCCTGTGGGTGCTCCCGTTTTCTCCCACAATTCAAAGATCATCAAAGAATCATTGAATCCCTACAATACAGAAGGAGGCCATTTGACCCATCGAGTCTGTACCGACAACAACCCCACCCAGGCTCTATCCCTGTAACTCCACGTATTCATCCTGATAATCTCCCTAACACTAAGGGGCAATTTAGCATGGCCAATCCACCTAACCTGCACACCTTTGGACTGTGGGAGGAAACCGGAGCACCTGGAGGTGCCCACACAGACACGGGGAGAATGTGCAAACTTCACCCAGACAGTCACCCAAGGCCGGAGTTGAACCTGGGTTCCTGACGCTGTGTAGTTATGTAGTAGTGCTAACCACTGTGCCACCATGCCGCTCCCAAATGTGCAGGTTAGGTTGATTAGCCTCGCTAAATTGCCTACTAGTGTCCCAAGATGTACAAGTAAGGGGAATTAGTGGGGTAAAATGTGGGGTTATGGGGATAGGGCCTGGGTGACATGGTCTGTCGGACAGTCAGTGCAGAATTGATGGGCTGAATGGCCTCCTTCTGTACTGTAGGGATTCTATGAAGATCTCTCTCAACAGGGAACCTTTCGACCTCTCAAATTCCAGCGGAAAAGTGATTGCAAGAGGCTGCTAAGAATTTACGAGAAGCTACAGGGCGTTCTCGATCGAAGCACTGGGAGCCGGACAGCAAAATTGTTTTATCCGTGTCACATTCTCAAGCTCATCGACTGAGATAAATCTTGCTGAGAGCCTGGAGCAGTTTGGCAATTGCACAGAGGGAAAAAGAAGGCAATGTCAAAAACTGAAGGTTAATTGTATTTTTGCATCCTGTAAACTTACTTCAAAATCCAGGTCTGAATAGCGGGATTTTCTTCTCTGCAAAACATTAAAGAATGCATTAGATTTCTTGGCTGAGATTTCAAAACACAATTTGGCCAAATGTGATTTCTTCCTGCGTTCTATAAAGGTGCTTTGAGCTACTGTCTATGTTCAGGCTGTCAAAGGAATTGCACCAATTCTCAAATGGCCAGGTTTCATGATGAGAATGCAGACTGGAGAATGGAGACCTGTGGCACTTCTGATTTTCCTGGCCAGCACTCAAGGAATTAGCAATGGTTATCGCCATTCCTCGATTTGAAGCCTTGAGTGAAACTCTGAGCCTAGAGGGATGGCACGGCAGCACAGTGGTTAGCACTGCTGTCTCACAGCACCAGGGACCTGGGTTCGATTCCGGCCTCGGGTCACTGTCTGTGTGGAGTCTGCACATTCTCCCTGTGTTTACACAGGCTTCCTCCAAACGATGTGCGGGTTAGGTGGATTGGCCGTGCTAAACTGCCTCTTAGTCTCCCAAAATGTGTAAATTAGAGAGATTAGCGGGGTAAATAGGTGGGGTTACGGAAATAGGGCCTGGGTGGGATGCTGTGTCAGAGAGTTGGTGGACACTCAATGGGCCGAATGGCCTCCTTCTGCACTGTAAGGATTCTATGACTTAGGAGAAAGTAAAGGTTCACAAAAAGGTTCACTAATAACTGTACACCAGGGCATCAGGAGAGGAGGACACCAGATCCCCACCCTGATATGTTGAGGCAGTGGCTCTGAGCTGGGATGTTGAATATTCTTCACCACTTGAAACATCCTTGTCTCAAATGGACAAACACTTCCATTGACCAAAAAGCACTTAAACATTACCCATTTGCATCAATACCGATTTTAAAGTTGTTGATTATAGTGTTTAAAGTCCCTGCCTTCACAGTCGTGCTTACTCACGAGACCACATCTCACTTAAATGCACTGAATCCACTTGTTGGATCACTGCTCTTTGTGATAATGTGAGTATAGTGCAGATATATAGTCATCCGAAACACCAGCTCATCTGTTCTTTGCTGCCCAGACCTGCTGTGTTCCTGAAGTGTTTTAATTTTCATCGATGTTTTAGTAATCTCAAACACATGCCGCAACGTGAGTTTTAAATGTCACCTCTCTGGAAATCTTTAAAACTGTAACAGGAAAGATTTTTCATTTTGCTAAGGCCAGTGTGTTATCCAGCCATCGAGTGGACAAATCACGGTCAGACAATAGGACTCTATATGTAATGGGGATTGTACAGGGTGCTGGACTCCAGTACTCAGAGCAATGAGGGAAGTGAACACGCTAGCACATGTACTCAGGACAGTGAACACGCTAGCACATGTACTCAAGACAGTGAACACGCTACTCATGCAGACATGTCAGTGAATGCACAAACACTTGTGTGAAGGGAACTGAACACATTAACACGTGTACTCAGGGCAGTGAACACACTAACACATATACTCAAGGCAGGAAACATGCTAACACATGAGCATAGAGAAGTGACAGTCAGGGCAGTGAATACGCTATCATCTGCACAGGGAAGTGAAAAGCCCAGCAGATGTACTCAGGGCACTGAGCACACTAATACCTGTATACTAACAAGTGCACAGGAGTGAACACACTAACATGTATTCAGAGCAGTGAACATGCTAAGGCCTGCAATGCACTAAGGCCTCAACATAATGGCAGTTGTACACATGACAGTGAACACACTAACATACTTGCTCAGCAAAGTGCGCACACTAACACATACTCAGGACAGCCAACACATTTACACACTGTTATAACAACATGAGGAGGAATAAGGACCCCACCTCCCTTCCTACCACTTCAGGACTGACTACCAGCGTATTTTTTTAATCGTTTACGTGCTCGCTATAAAGAAACTAGTCTGGCAAACTGTTTGAGTTTAAAACAAAACGGAGTTGGTATTTATTGAGTTAAAAACCCAACGAGGCAAAGATATAAAAAATATTTGAAAAAGTAAATCTGCGTCTCAAAATTCACAACCCACATTCACACACAAGGATGCAAACGTTACGAGTTATACTGTAGGCAGTTCAATGCTAAAAGATAAAAAAATTGTGAGGTCACTGATTATGAGTCCTTTGCTGGTATTTGTGGCTGCAACAGACATTTTTCACAGTGACCTTGAATAGGGCGGCACTGCTGCCTCACAGCACCAGGGACATAGCTTCCATTCCTGGCTTGGGTCACTGTCTGTGCGGAGTCTGCACAATCTCCCCGTGTCTGCGTGGGTTTCCTCCGGGTGCTCTAGTTTTCTCCCACAGTCCGTAAGACGTGCTGGTTAGGTGCATTGGCCATGCTAAATTCTCCCTCAGCGCACCTGAACAGGCCCCGGAGTGTGGCGACTAGGGGATTTTCACAGTAACTGCAGTGCTAATGTAAGCCTATTAATACAAAGAACAAAGAACAGTACAGCACAGGAACAGGCCCTTCGGCCCTCCAAGCCCGTGCCGCTCCCTGGTCCAAACTAGACCATTCTTTTGAATCCCTCCATTCCCACTCCGTTCATATGGCTATCTAGATAAGTCTTAAACGTTCCCAGTGTGTCCGCCTCCACCACCTTGCCTGGCAGCGCATTCCAGGCCCCCACCACCCTCTGTGTAAAATATGTCCTTCTGATATCTGTGTTAAACCTCCCCCCCTTCACCTTGAACCTATGACCCCTCGTGAACGTCACCACCGACCTGGGGAAAAGCTTCCCACCATTCACCCTATCTATGCCTTTCATAATTTTATACACCTCTATTAAGTCTCCCCTCATCCTCCGTCTTTCCAGGGAGAACAACCCCAGTTTACCCTATCTCTCCTCATAACTAAGCCCCTCCATACCAGGCAACACCCTGGTAAACCTCCTCTGTACTCTCTCCAAAGCCTCCACGTCCTTCTGGTAGTGTGGCGACCAGAACTGGACGCAGTATTCCAAATGCGGCCGAACCAACGTTCTATACATCTGCAACATCAGACCCCAACTTTTATACTCTATGCCCCGTCCTATAAAGGCAAGCATGCCATATGCCTTCTTCACCACCTTCTCCACCTGTGACGTCACCTTCAAGGATCTGTGGACTTGCACACCCAGGTCCCTCTGCATATCTACACCCTTTATGGTTCTGCCATTTATCATATAGCTCCTCCCTACATTAGTTCTACCAAAATGCATCACTTCGCATTCATCAGGATTGAACTCCATCTGCCATTTCTTTGCCCAAATTTCCAGCCTATCTATATCCTTCTGTAGCCTCTGACAATGTTCCTCACTATCTGCAAGTCCTGCCAATTTTGTGTCGTCCGCAAACTTACTGATCACCCCAGTTACACCTTCTTCCAGATCGTTTATATAAATCACAAACAGCAGAGGTCCCAATACAGAGCCCTGCGGAACACCACTAGTCACAGGCCTCCAGCCGGAAAAAGACCCTTCCACTACCACCCTCTGTCTTCTGTGACCAAGCCAGTTCTCCATCCATCTAGCCACCTCCCCCTTTATCCCATGAGATCCAACCTTTTTCACCAGCCTACCATGAGGGACTTTGTCAAACGCTTTACTAAAGTCCATATAGACGACATCCACGGCCCTTCCCTTGTCAACCATTCTAGTCACTTCTTCAAAAAACGCCACCAGGTTAGTGAGGCATGACCTCCCTCTCACAAAACCATGCTGACTATCGTTAATGAGTTTATTCCTTTCTAAATGCGCATACATCCTATCTCTAAGAATCTTCTCCAACAACTTCCCCACCACGGACGTCAAGCTCACCGGCCTATAATTAATGACACTAATAAACTTTAAACTTCCAGGAGTGGAGTTGATACCCATGTAAAATTGCAACTGTCAGAGACAATTCCTTTCTAAAATGTAATCCTTCTGTTATATATTGTTGCATTATCTGTAAATATCTGTAAATAGCTAAGAACTACGAACAAATCTGTTATGTATAAGTGCCGGCATCTCCACATCATAGAACCATAGAAAATGACAGCTCAGAAACAGGCCTTCTTGTCTGTGCCGAACCATTTTATGCCTAGTCCCACTGACCTGCACTTGGACCATATCCCTCCACACCCCTCTCATCCATGAACCCGTCCAAGTTTTTCTTAAATGTTAAAAGTGATCCCGCATTTACCACTTTATCCGGCAGCTCATTCCACACTCCCACCACTCTCTGCGTGAAGAAGCCCCCCCTAATATTCCCTTTAAACTTTTCTCCTTTCACCCTTAACCCATGCCCTCTGGTTTTTTTCTCCCCTCGCCTCAGCGGAAAAAGCCTGCTTGCATTCACTCTATCTATACCCATCAAAATCTTATACACCTCTATCAAATCTCCCCTCAATCTTCTACGCTCCAGGGAATAAAGTCCCAACCTATTCAATCTCTCTCTGTAACTCAGCTTCTCAAGTCCCGGCCACATCCTTGTGAACCTTCTCTGCACTCTTTCAATCTTATTTACATCCTTCCTGTAACTAGGTGACCAAAACTGTACACAATACTCCAAATTCGGCCTCACCAATGCCTTATATAAACTTACCATAACACTCCAACTTTTATGTATAAGTGTTCCAGGGGCCACGTTTCACAGTTGTGCTAGAGACTAAAGTAATAACCAGTTCAATGTGTTTCTTTTCTTTTGAACCAGACAACATGGCAAAATGAAACATTAGGGAGTTTCTGGTCTTTACAGATTTAAAGTGGAATTATCCACAATAACTAAGAACCAAAAGGCTACAAAGAACTGATAGCATGGTGTTGCAAGTGTCCATGAGTAAACCCAAGTCATTTTAATTAGTTTAGTGCCGATTTGGAAAATCAACCCACACCTGTGCCAGAAGAAAAACTTAGTATATCGTGCAAAGTTGAAAAACAATTCTTTAAAATTAATTTGTGGCAAATGGGCGTCGCTGGCTGGCCAGCATTTATTGCCCATCCCTAGCTGCCCTTGTTCAGAGAGCAGTTGAGAGTCAACCACACTGCTGTGGCTCCGGAGCCAGGCCGGGTAAGGAAGGCCGATTTCCTTCTTTAAAGGACATTGGTGAACCAGATGGGTTTTTCTGACAATCGACAATGGTTTCATGGTCATCAGTAGGTTCTTAATTCCAGATTTTTAAAAATTTGAATTCAAGTTCCACCAGGTGCCCCGGTGGAATATTCTGATTCCCAGAATATTAGCTCAGTTTCTGGATTAATAGTCTATTAGGGTCTTTTAGGGTCATCACCTCCCCTAAAATGGCAACCAGCACAGCAATAAACGCACAGCTACAGCCTATGATGAATTGCAAAACTGCTGGTGTCGTACAAAGTTGAAACAGAAGTGCAGATTGACACTCAGTCGTTTCCGCAATGAAGAAAGGGCTAAATCCTTCTGTGGGCAGTTAATATAGGATTCAATATATTAAATCGGTAAGGGAATCAAGGGTTATGGGGATAAGGCTGAGGCTGAGGATTATCATATCGGATCAGTCATGCTCTCATTGAAGGACAAAGCAGGTTCGATGGGCCGAATGGCCTACTTCTGCTCCCTATGTCTTGTGGTCTAACAGCTGGGAGCTCACTGAGGATGACAGCAAAGACGCAGAAAACAGCTTAGGAAAACAATATGGGGCGGCACGGTAGCACAGTGGTTAGCACTGCTGCTTCACAGCTCCAGGGTCCCGGGTTCGATTCCCGGCTCGGGTCACTGTCTGTGTGGAGTTTGCACATTCTCCTCGTGTCTCCGTGGGTTTCCTCCGGGTGCTCCGGTTTCCTCCCACATCCAAAGATGTGCAGGTTAGGTTGATTGGCCAGGTTAAAAATTGCCCCTTAGAATCCTGGGATGCGTAGATTAGTGGGTAAATATGTGGGGGGAGGGCCTGGGTGGGATTGTGGTCAGTGCAGACTCGATGGGCCGAATGGCCTCCTTCTGCACTGTAGGGTTTCTATGATTTCTATGATTCTATGAAAAATTCAGCACCCATCTCCAGTCAAATGGAATCAGTGGATCTGCCAGTGTGAAATTCAAGGTCTCAGACCCAGATTAGGCAAGCCTTTTGATATCTTACTAACAAGATTAAAGTGTGCAGCTAGAAAATATAAGATTACATTCACAGATGAAAGGCTAGTAATCAACTAATTTGTTGTTCTGCACACCCTGAAACACAGAATGCACTAATCAGGAAGGATGAGCGCTCGATATCACAGGCTCTAGACACTGCCAAAGCAGACAAGCCACTGACTATTCAAACAGCTAACCTGCAGTGGAGCCATGAGAAAAGCAGCATTGATGCACACCTAACATCGACCAGAAACTGAACTGGAGCAGCCATTCAAATACTGTGGCTACAGAAGCAGGTCAGAGCTGGGCATTCTGTAACTTATCCGCTATCTCCCCAAAAGCCTGTCCACTACCTACAAGGCACAGGTCAGACGTGTGATGGAATACTCTCCACTTGCCTGGATTAGTGCAGCTCCGACAACACTCAAGAAGCTCGACACCATCCAGGAGAGAGCAGCAGACATATGAAAACACCACCACCTGCAAGTTCCCCTCCAAGCCAGTCACCATCCTGACTTGGAAAGATATCGCCGTTCCTTCACTGTCGCTGGGTCAAAATCCTGGAATGCCCTCCCTAACAGTACTGTGGGTGTACCTACACCACATGGACTGCGAGGTTCAAGAAGGCAGCTCACCACCATCTTCTGAAGGACGGTTAGGAATAAGCAACAATTTCTGATCCAGCTAATGACACCCACATCCTGTAAATGATTTAACGATTTCTGTAATTCGACACAGAGGAAGAAATGTTAACTGAAGGTTCGACATTACTGGAACAGATAGTTCTGCTCTCCTGAGGTTGAGCAGTTATGAACAGCTGCAAATCATCTGTGAACCATGAAGTGGAGGAGGTGACATTGAGAGTGGAGTGTAGTAAGTACACCCATTGAAAAGTACCTTCCATCAAAAACAAAGGTGGCATGGTGGCACAGTGATTAGCATTGCTGCCTCACAGTGCCAGGGGCCCGGATTCGATTCCCAGCTTGGGTCACTGTCTCTGTGGAGTCTGCACGTTCTCCGCATGTCTGTGTGGCTTTCCTAGTTTCTTCCCACAGTCCAAAGACATGCTGGCTAGGTGCATTGGCCACGCTAAATTCTCCCTCAGTGTACCTGAACAGGTGCCGGAGTGTGATGACTAGGGGATTTTCACAGTAACTTCATTGCAGTGTTAATGTAAGCCTACTTGTGACACAAATAAATAAACTTAAACTTAAGAAGATCTAGATGTAAAGATTTAACACCTAATGAATGTAACACCTCTGAAACGCAGTTAAATTAGAGATGAGATCAGCAAAGGTGAGGAATTACAGATACTCTCTCTCCCAGCGACCCTAGGATGGCCTGAGAAGATACAGCAAACACACCCAGCAATATGGCAGTGCTGGTCTATGTGAGATGACATCTCAGTCGAAGAGCTGTTCTGCAAGCTGGATCCAGAATAATCAAAACCAAAACAATGCAGGAAGAACCTCTCCAGAAGATACATGAAGGGCACATGGGAATGGAAAAGTTGATTTGATTTGATTTGGTGCTCTGCAAGGCTGTGTCCTCAGTCCCTTACTATACTCAAAGAACAAAGAACAATACAGCACAGGAACAGGCCCTTTGGCCCTCCAAGCCTACACCGATCATGTGTTCCGAACTAGACCATCCGTTTGTATCTCTTATTCCCAGTCTGTTCATGTGGCTATCTAGATAAGTCTTAAATGATCCTAGCGTGTCTGCCTCAACCACCTTGCTTGGTAGTGCATTCCAGGCCCCCACCGCCCTCTGTGTAAAATACGTCCCCCGCATATCTGTATTGAACCTTGCCCCCCTTACCTTGAACTTGTGACCCCTTGTGTTTATCATTTCTGACCTGGGAAAAAGCTTCCAACTGTTCACCCTATCTATGCCCTTCATAATTTTATAAACTTCTATTCGGTCACCCCTCAACCTCCGTCTTTCCAGGGAGAACAGCCCTAGTTTACTCAATCTCACCTCATAGCTAATATCCTCCATACCAGGCAACATCCTGGTAAACCTTTTCTGAACTCTCTCCAAAGCCTCCACGTCCTTCTGGTAGTGTGGCGACCAGAACTGGACGCAGTATTCCAGATGTGGCTGAACCAACGTTCTATATAACTGCAACATCATATGCCAACTTTTATACTCTATGCCCCGTCCAATAAAGGCAAGCATGCCATGTGCCTTCTTCACCACCTTTACCACCTGTGCTGCCACCTTTAAGGATCTGTGGACTTGCACACCCAGGTCCCTCTGTGTGTCTATACTCCTGATGGTTCTGCCATTTATTGTATAGCTCCCCCCTGCATTAGATCTACCAAAATGCATCACTTCGCAGTCACCTGGATTTAATTCCATCTGCCATTTCTCCGCCCAATTTTCCAGCCTATCTATATCCTGCTGTATTCTCTGACAATGTTCATCACTATCCGCAACTCCAGCAATCTTTGTGTCGTCCGCAAACTTACTAATCAGACCAGCTACATCTTCTTCCAAATCATTTATATATATCACAAACAGCAGAGGTCCCAGTACAGAGCCCTACGGAACACCACTAGTCACAGACCTCTAATCAGAAAAAGATCCCTCCACTGCTACCCTCTGTCTTCTATGGCCAAGCCAGTTCTGTACCCATCTAGCTAGTTCACCTTTGATCCCGTGAGATTTAACCTTTTGCACCAGCCTGCCATGAGGGACCTTGTCAAGTGCTTTACTAAAATCCAATAAGGCGACATCCATGGCCCTTCCCTCGTCAATCATTTTTGTCACCTCCTCAAAAAACTCAACCAAATTTGTGAGGTATGACCTCCCTTGTACAAAACCATGTTGTCTATCGCTAACGAGACTATTCAGTTCTAAATGTGGATAGATCCTATCTCTAAGAATCTTCTCCAACAATTTCCCGACCACGGACATCTCGCTCACTGGCCTATAATTACCCGGGTTATCCTTGCTTCCCTTCTTAAATAACAGGACCACATTTGCTATCCTCCAATCCTCTGGGACCTCACCTGCGTCCAATGAAGAAACAAAGATTTCTGTTAGAGGCCCAGCAATTTCATCTCTTGTCTCTCTCAGTAATCTAGGTCAGATGCCATCTGGCCCTGGGGATTTGTCTACCTTAATGCTTCCTAACACACCTAACACTTCCTCCCTTGTAATTGCGATTTGTTCTAACGGGTCTACACATCCCTCTGAGACACTACCAACCAACGTGTCCCTCTCCTTTGTGAATACTGATACAAAGTATTCATTTAGGATCTCACCTACTTCCTCGGGTTCTAAGCATAATTCCCCTCCTTTGTTCTTGAGAGGTCCGACTCTTTCTCTGACAACCCTCTTGTTCCTAACGTATGTATAAAATGCCTTGGGATTCTCCTTAATCCTGTCTGCCAAGAACATTTTGTGACCCCTTTTTGCCCTTCTAACTCCCTGTTTGAGTTCTTTTCTACTTTCTCTGTATTCCTCCAGTACTTCATCTGTTTTTTGCTGCCTGGACCTTATGTATGCCTCTTTTTTCTTTTTGATTAGACCCACAATTTCCCTGGTTATCCACGGCTCTCGAATCCTACCTTTCCTCTCCTTCCTTTTTACAGGCACATGCCTGTCCTGCACTCCTATCAACTGCTCCTTAAAAGACTCCCACATGCCAGATGTGGATTTACTCTTGAACAGCCTCTCCCAATCAGCAGCCACCAAATCCTGCCTAATCCGGCTGTAGTTTGCCTTCCCCCAATTCAGCACCTTACCCATAGGACAACACTCATCCTTTTCCATGACTATCTGAAAGTTCACAGAATTGTGGTCACTGTTCGCCACATGTTCCCCCACTGAAACTTTGATGACCTGACCGGGCTCATTCCCCAGTACTAGGTCCAGTATAGCCCCCTCTCTACTTGGACTATCAACATATTGTTCCAAAGAACCTTCCTGGACACATTTCACAAATTCCTCCCCGTCCGGACCCCCAGCCCTAAGGGATTTTCAGTCTATATGAGGGAAATTAAACACTACAACAACCCTACTTTTTCTACACCTGTCCAGAATCTCCTTACATATCCGCTCCTCAACTTCCCGTGGGCTGTTGGGAGGCCTGTAGTATACCCCCAGCATAGTGACTGCGCCCTTCCTGTTTCTGAGCTCGACCCACAGTGTCTCGTTACATGATCCTTCCAAATTGTCCATCCTCTGTACCGCTGTAATATGCTCCCTAACCAGTATTGCTACTCCTCCACCTCTTCTAATCCCTCCTCTGTCTCGCCTAAAACACTTATACCTCGGAATATTCAGCTGCCAGTCCTGTCCTTCTTTTAACCAAATCTCTGTCATTGCAACCAATCCAAGTTCCGCGCATGCATTAAGGCTCTAAGTTCATCTGTCTTGCCCATTAAGCTCCTTGCATTGAAGCAGATGCACTCCAGACCTCCAGGCTCACTGAGTTGATCCTCCCCCAGATTGCTCTTCCTCTTAGGTAGCCTTGTCTTGGCCCCATGCTCGTCCCCATTCTCTACGCTTGCTGACCTATTGTTCTGATCCCCACCCCCCTGCCACATTAGTTTCAACCCACCCGAACCACACTAGCAAACCTCCCAGCCAGGATATTGGTGCCCCGCCAGTTCAGGTGTATCCCGTCCTTCTTACTCCTTACACACCTATGATTGTGTGGCCAAATTCCCCTCCAACTTGATTTTCAAGTTTGCTGATGCCACCACCGTGGTGGATCGGATCTCAAACAATGACGAGATGGAGTACAGAAAAGAGTTAGAGAATCTGGTGAACTGGTGCGATGACAATAATCTCTCCCTCAATGTTAACAAAACAAAGGAGATAGTCATCGACTTAAGGAAGCGCAGTGGAGGACATGCCCCTGTCTACATCAATGAGGACGAAGTAGAAATGGTCGAAAGCTTCACGTTTTTAGGTGTCCAGATCACCAACAATCTATCTTGGTCCCCCCATGCCGACACTATAGTTAAGTAAGCCCACCAATGCCTCCAATTTCTGAGAAGACTAAGGAAATTCGGCATATCCTCTACGACTCTCACCAACGTTTACTGATGCACCTTAGAAAGCATTCTTTCTGGTTGCATCACAGCTTGGTATGGTTCCTGTTCTGTCCACAAGAAACTACAGAGCATCGTGAACGAAGCCCAGTCCATCACACAAACCAGCCTCCCATCCATTGACACTGTTTACACTTCCCACTGCCTTGGAAAAGCAGCCAGCATCATTAAGGACCCCACGCACCCCAGACATACTCTTCTATCTTTTTCCGTCGGGAAAAAGATACAAAAGTCTGAGGACATGTACCAACCAATTCAAAAACAGCTTCTTTCCTGCTGCTATCAGACTTTTGAATGAACTTACCTTATATTAAGTTGATCTTTCTCTGCACCCTAGCTATGACTGTAACACTACATTCTACACTCTCTCCTTTCCTTCTCTATGTACAGTTTCTTTGTCTGTATAGTGCGCAAGAAACAATACTTTTCACTGTATACTAATACCGTGGCACGGTAGCACAGTGGTTAGCACTGCTGCTTCACAGCTCCTGGGTTCACAGCTCCTGGGTTCGATTCCCGGCTTAGGTCACTGTCTGTGTGGAGTTTGCACATTCTCCTCGTGTCTACGTGGGTTTCCTCTGGGTGCTCCGGTTTCCTCCCACAGTCCAAAGATATGCGGGTTAGGTTGATTGGCCATGCTAAAAATTGCCCCTTAGTGTCCTGAGATGTGTTGGTTAGAGGGATTAGCGGGTAAATATGTAGGGATGTGGGGTGGGGCCTGGGTGGGATTGTGGTCGGTGCAGACTCGATGGGCCAAATGGCCTCTTTCTGCATTGTAGGGTTTCTATAATTTCTACGTGTGACAATAATAAATCAAATCATAGTCGCAGACTATAGATCAAAGTTCCCTTTTATTTGACAGGTGAAAGATTTGAGAGCTATAACAATCTTCCCAGCAGTATGAGTTCTGTTTGCTGGGCAAGTCATTCCTGAAAGAATAAAGTGTGACAATGGAACCCAGTTCACATCCAGGGGAATTAAGGAATACACTGAACAGTTTGGGTTCAGCATCATCACCATATTACCCAAGGGGACATGGGTTTCTCAAAACACATGCATAATCAAAAGAATCCTTGCAAAATGTCACGAGACAAAGGAAGACCCAAACCTTGTCTTGTCACTTTGATTCACAACTCCCAATGCTGGCATGAAATAACCTGCTGAGTCGCTGAATGAAAGAAAATATACTACTCTGCCAAGCAAAATACATCCGAGTGACCAGATGGGAGTGAGACAACTCAGTGAAACACAAGAGGGAAGAGGTCAGCACTTTAACAAACCTGGTGAATCCCTCCCTGGGCTGTGGAAAGGGCAAAGTGTACACATACAGGACACATGAAAACATGGAGCCCAGCAAACGTTGTTGCTGAAGCTGAGATACCGTGATCATACATGCATCGTTGAGACCCAACTCAGGCACAAATAAGGAGAAATCGTGTCAATATTCCAATTACACCAGAGTTAGAAAACAGAGAAGACCATTGGCAACACTGGAAACATTAATATCCACGACGTCACCAGAAAGTGACACAACTCAAGTGCAACGTCTGCAACACTGGGGACAACATGCACAACATCGCCTGTGCAGAGTGCCAACTCACCACCAAGAGCAATAAATGCCAACTCAACAAGATGGAGGCACAACATTTTGCTACCTAAGTGATACCATGATTAATATTTTTTTTAAATGACAGACTATAAGAAGGACTTTTGTTTATTTCCAAAAGTTGACTGGTAATCTTCAGTTTATAAAAGTTAATGACTGGAACAGCTACAATAATAGGGGCATAAATGGATGCACTTGCATTATTTTTAATTCTCTTCATATTTGTCTGTGGGTTAAATTATTTCCTAAATTTACCTCCCATCCATTGACTCCGTCTACACTTCCCACTGCCTTGGAAAGCAGTCAGCATAATCAACTCATCTGGACTCACCACATAAACACAGTGGCTACATGAGCAGGGCAGAGGCTAGGAATACTGCGGTGAGTAACTCATCTCCTGACTCCCCAAAGCCTGTCCACCATCTACAAGGCACAAGTCATGAGTGTGATGGAATACTCCCCACTTGCCTGGATGAGTGCAGCTCCAACAACCCTCAAGAAGCTTGACACCATCCAGGACAAAGCAGCCCACTTGATTGACACCGCATCTACAAACATTCAATTCCTCCACCACCGACGCTCAGTAGCAGCAGTGTGTACCATCTGCAAGATGCACTGCAGCAATTCACCAAAGATCCTTAGACAGCACCTTTTAAACCCATGACCACTTCCATCCAGAAGGACAAGGGCAGCAGATGCTAGGGAATACCACCACCAGCAAGTTCCCCTCCAAGCCACTCACCATCCTGACTTGGAAATATATCACCGTCCCTTCGCATTCGCTGGGTCAAAATCCTGGAATTCTCTCCCTAACGGCATTGTGGGCCAACCCACAGCACATGGACTGCAGCGATTCAAGAAGGCAGCTCACCACCACCTTCTCGAGGGCAACTAGGTATGGGCAATAAATGCTGGCCAGCCAGCGACGCCCATGTCCCACAAATGAATAAAAAATCAAGGACCCCACGTATCCACCAAACCGTGTATTCAGGAAGTGAACACACAAACATATTCAGCAGTACATATGCTAGAACGTGTACAAAGGACAGCGAACACATTAACATGTATTCAGTGCAGTGAGCTCACTGACACATGACAGTGAATACACTAACACATACTCAGGGAAGTGAACACAAGACATGTACACAGGGCAGTAAACATGTTAATACATGCACTCAGGGCAGTGAGCATGCTAATACCTGTGCAGTGAGCAGCCTAACACATGTACACAGGGCAGTGGACACAATAATACATGCAGCAGGAAAGTGATCATACTGTCACACGTACTCAGAGCAGTGCGCATGTTAACACAGGCATGGGAAGTGAACATGTTAACACATGTACTCAGGGGACTAACATGCTTACACATGCAGTCAACAATGTGATCAAACTAACACTAAAACGGTGGAATTTGAGTTCCCATTTGCTGGAATTTTCTCTCAGATTTTGCCTGTTGTGTTCAAATCCTGCTCCAGATACTTGTGTAACGTAATCATGGCTGACACTACAGTGCAGAACTGGGAGAGTGTTACACTGTCAGAGGTACAGTCTTTAGGGTAAGATATTAAATTGATCCTTGTCTGCCTTCTCAGGTAGACAGAAAGCATTTCACTGCACTACCTGGAAGTGTTTTGGCCAAAACCTTTCCCTCAACCAACATCCCTATGGAAAAGATTATCTGGCCATTATCCCATTGCTCTTCATGGCAGGTCGCTGTTTGCAAATTGCTTACTACATTACGACAGTGGCTACATTTCAAAGTACCGAAAGTTTTGATGGAGCGGATAGAGAGAGAATGTTTCCTCTTGTGGGGAAAAGCATAACGAGAAGCCATCAGTGTGAGATAGACCCCAAGAAATCCAATCGGGAAATTCAGAAGGAATGTCTTCACCCAAAGAGTGATGGGAATGTGGAACTCACTACAACATGGAGTGGCTAAAGTGATTAGCATAGATACATTTAAGAGAAAACGAGACAAGCACATGAGGGAGAAAGGAATAGATGGTTATGATGACAAATTTCAATGAGGAAAGATGCCTCAGGTGGAGTGTAAACACCAGCATGGACTGGTTGGGCTGAAAACGCTGTTTCTGTGCCGTATATCCTGCACAATGTAATTGATTATAAAGTGCCTTGGGACATTGAGGTTGTGAAAGGCGCTATATAAATGCAAGCCATTCTCCTTATCATTCATCATCTTGGGCACTTGAACTATAAGACGAACTGTAGATTAATCTGCTCAAATTGTGTGCTTCTTATTCATTGATGGGGTGTATTTACGAGACTCCCCCCTCAAGCTGCCGGTGGGTAAACACGCAGTTAGTGCAATTACAGAGTTATCCCCAGTTATCTGT
Source organism: Mustelus asterias (assembly GCF_964213995.1). Taxonomy (NCBI): domain Eukaryota; kingdom Metazoa; phylum Chordata; class Chondrichthyes; order Carcharhiniformes; family Triakidae; genus Mustelus; species Mustelus asterias. Next base: position 52,685 of record NW_027592077.1, read on the forward strand.
CTGTTAAAATCGAGGGGCTCTGCTCAGGAAGACCTGGGTCTTTGAAGGTTTATCTCACACGTCCACTGCACGTTGACCAAATCAGTTGGACAGCGGTGGCTGCCTGAATCTGAGGTGACCTTTGCTGAAAGATGCTTTTAGGCTAGGCCATATGGCCTTCCACCTCTCTATAAAATAAAGACATGTTGAGGGGTTACCTTCAATTTTTTAAATATATTCATTCATGGGATGTGGACGTCGCTGTCTGGGCCAGCACTTATTGCCTATCGCTGAAAGTATCTAAGAGTCAAGCACATTGCCTTGGGTCTGGAGTCACAACCGCTGCAGCTTCGTCCCGTGTTCATCTCGGACTCTGAGGTCCCCTCCAGGGGTGCTGGAGAGACAGTACTGGTCCATCGAGGGGGACTCTACTCATCCCTAGAACTGCAGGGCGGACTCGGCTCAGGAACGGGTGGAGAGTTTGAGGCACGGAGCTGAACCAGGTGTTTCCTCACAACTGTCTTGCCCATGCGTACTTGGTAGGATAACAGTCCCATCTTGGATTCGACTGCTCCTGTTATCCATGTGGGTCCATTCGCGTAATTTCTTACCCAGACTTTCTACTGGCATCAAAGTGCCTCTCTTGGTGAATGTTGTCATGGCCCCTGCATTAGGCTTCTTGGTGTCTTTTCACCTTCTCTCCCAGGTTTGGAAATAGCAGGCTCAGTCTGGTGTGGAGCCGTCTGCCCATCAGTAATTCTGCTGGAGCGTTTCCCGTGGTGGCATGTGGAGTTGTCCTACAGTTGAATAGTCAGAGCGAGAGTTTAGTCCCTAATGACGCCACTGACTGTTTTTCCAACCTGGCCTTTAAGGTCTCGACTGCTCTCTCCGCTAGCCCATTTGATGCTAGGTGATATGGTACCATCTTGATGTGCCGAATCCCATTTGATTTCATGAGTTTTGTGAATTATAGCCTGGTGAAAACTGATCCAGTGTCAGAAACTCATACCTCTGGGATCCTGTACATTGCAAACGAGGTGCACAGTTTCTCAATGGTTGTCATTGTGTTTGCCGAGTTCAGTTTGTAAGCGTCCACCCATCTGGAATGGGCATCTATTATTACCAAAAATATGGACCCCCTAAACAGGCCTGCAAAATTGGCATGCAGTCGCATCCATGGTCTACCTGGCCATTCCCACGGGTGCAGCGGGGCTGCCAATGGCACCTTCTGTCCCTGTTGGCATTTCTGGCACTGTCCTACCAATTCCGCTATGTCTGTGTCCAGGCCTGGCCACCAGACTTAGCTCCTGGCCAGCATCTTCATTTTTGACACTTGCCCATTTTTGCCCATGGTGCAGTTTGGCCAGTATGTTCCGATGGCCCTGCCTTGGGACGATGACCCGTGCTCCCCACAGCAGTATCCCGTCTTCCACCGTGATGTGCTCCCTCCTGCTCCAGTATGGGTGGAACTGTGGATGGACCGGTCTTTCCAGCTGCCCTGTTAGCATCAGGTGCTTTACCTTCGCCTTTCTGCGTCCACTGGCGTATTTAGTGTCCGTCTACCGGGAGGGTATCCAAGAAGTTGAGTGTCATCATGGTCTCCTCTACTCTGGTTACCAATGGTGGGATGTCCGGTAACGGTAGCCGGCTTAGGGCATAGGCGTTTGCCACTCGAGTCCCGGCCGGTGCTCCAACTGATACTGACATGCCGCCAGCAATAATGCCCAACGCTGGATCCGGGCTGATGCTATCGGCAGCACTGCTTTATCTTCCTTAAGTAGGCTGAGCAAGGGTTTATGATCTGTGGCGATCGTGAATTTCCACCCGTATAAATACTGGTGACATTTTTTTAACTGCGAAGATTACCGCCAGTCCTTCCTTTTCAATCGGGGCATATCTTCGTTCTGCCATTGCCAGGGTCCTGGAGACATACGCTATTGGCCGTTCCTGTCCGTTCTGCCACCTGTGCCAGGACTGTTCCCACTCCATATGGGGATGCATCACAGGTGAGTACCAATTCCTTCTTGGGGTCAAAATGTGCCGATACATTTTCAGATGAGAGTTGATGTTTAATTTTCTAGAAGGCCCTGTCCTGGTGGGCCGACCATTCCAAAGTTTGTCCCTTTTTTAGCAACTGGTGGAGGGGATCCAGAATGGAGGCCTGATTCTGTATGAATTTCCCATAGTTACCAGTCCTAAAAACGACCGGAGCTCCTGGATGGTTGTGGGAGCCGGGGCATCTTTTATTGCTCGTACCCGATCCTCCAGAGGATGTAGTCCCAACTTAGCTACTTTGTACCCGAGGTAGGTTACTTGTGGTGCTAAAAAGACACATTTCTCTCTTTTTAAATGCACCCCCACTGCTGCAAATCTCATAAGGACTTCCTCCAGGTTCTGCAGATGTTCCGCCTTTGTTTTACCTGTAATGAGGACATCGTCCAGGTAAATGGCAACCTGTGGTAACCCCTGTAGGCTACTCTCCACGGTCCTTTGGAGTATGGCACAAGCTGACGAAACCCTGAAGGGCAATCTTTTATACTGGAAGAGGCTTTTCAGCGTATTTATTGTGGCGAATTATTGCGAATCCTCGTCCAGCCGTAGTTGCTGGTATACGTGGCTCATGTCCAGTTTTGTGAATAGGTGTCCTCCTGCCAACTTTGCGTACAGGCCCTCAATCCTGGGAATTGGGTATTTGTCTAGTTGAGAGTAACGATTTATTGTCTGTTTGAAATCACCACAAAGGTGCACCGAGCCATCCGGCTTTAAGATAGGAACCACGGGTGCCGCTCATTCCAAAAACTGGAACGGTTTTATAATTTTTTCATGCTGCAATCTTTTAATTTTCATGTCGACCTTTCCCTTAACGCAAATGGTACCGGTCGGGCTTTGCAAAACTTTGGGTCTGCCTCCCGATTGACGCTTTAACTCCTCTCGCTTTAACTCCTTTGATTGTTCCAAGGCCTTCCCGAAAAACCTCCTGATATTTGCTCAGGGCCTTACTCAGGTGACCATTTTCCAGCTGGAAGATATTTTTTTCAATCTAGCTGGATTTCTTTCGGAGGCGATGGCCTCGTGGTATTAATCTAGAAACTCAGCTAATGTTCTGGGGACCCGGGTTCGAATCCCACCACGGCAGATGGTGGGATTTGAACTTAATAAAAAATATCTGGAATTAAGAATCTACTGATACCCATGGAACCATTGTTGATTGTTGGAAAAAGCCATCTGGTTCTTTGGATTCCTTTTAGCCAATTTCATCCTAATAGGCTCGATCCCAAACCTTCCACCACCATTAATGGGAGCCTAACCAGTTATTTCCCGTAAGCAACTGACACATGGGTTGTACCCATCACTTTCAGTGGTTCCCCTGTATAGGTCCTCAGCCTTGCCGAAGTCTTGGTCAGGGCTAAGGGTTGGAGTCGAGTGCGTATCTTGTGAAACACTGTCTCCCCTCTGACCGATACGGCTGCGCCTGTGTCGATCTCCATTAAAATTGGACGTCCATTCAGTCTCACTGACAATTTGATGGGTTCTGATTTTGTCACCGCTACGCACAGTAGCTGTTCCTCGTCAGAGGTAGGGGGAGCTTCCAGATTGTGCATTCTCCTGTCCCTTGGCCTACGTGTTCTTTTCGGAAATGTTGGTTTTGGAACCTTGCTTTTCTTCTGCACCTCCTGACACTGGCGACTGTTGCAAAGGTCTTGTCGGGCAGGGCTCTACAAGGACTGCTGTCACTCTGGACTTAATCCGGCCTTGTCCAGGGGCGGTTCTGTCGCAGACCTGGGTTTCCTCGTATCCTAATCCTTCCGAAGGGCCGCTATGTAGTAGCCTGCCCTATAGTGATAGCCCCCTAACCCAGTTGCACTGGGGTTTGCTTCTACCTCCATTGGGATACCTTGGAGTTCATGCACTCCGCTTGCTGCGTTTTCTAACGACAAGGCCAGCTGTAATGCCTGTTTACAGTCCAGCTGGGCCTCCGCCAACAGGTGTTTCTGTATAGTCATATTGTTAATTCCACACACCAATCGGTCTCAGAGCATCTCACTTAATGTCACCCCGAATTGGCAAGCCGCTGCTAAATGTTTTAACCTTGTCAGGAAACTGATGATTGATTCCCCGTCTCTCGAAATTTGGAGTAAAACCAGTACCTTTGCAGGATCAGAGGTGGCTTCGGGTCGTAATATTCTTTTACTAAGTCCAACAACTCCTGGAAGGACTTTGTGTCCGGTGCCTCTGGGAAAATTGAGCTGCGCCTAATAGCAAACGCTGCTGGTCTACAAGCAGTCAGCAGGATAATCCTTTGCTTCTTATCTGAGGCTATGTTTTATCCCTGAAGAAATATTCATCCTTTCAACATACTGGGCCCAGTCTTCCACTGGGGGTCAAAAGAGAGTCCAACTTCCCGAACAGCAGCATGTTTGTCCAACAATGGCTTCCCCTCAATATGTGCGGTGGTTAAGCAAGTACCTTCAGATCACTCCTTTTTCCTCGTCACCACTGTAATAACTCCACGGAGACGATGGTCCCATCACCAAGATTTCTTTATTTACAAGAGAATACTATACAACAGAGCTCTCACTCTCGGTTGCTTACCTGCTTCAGCAGGCAGAGAGAGACTGACACACCTGCTTTTAAATAGGGAACATGAGGCTCCCTGATTGGAACTCTCAATTAGAACTCATCAGGGAACTCTTTCGATGCCAACCAAATAAACTAAATCAAATTAACTTAGGGATAACTCAAAAGGGGCAGCTCCCTAAAAGGAGGGGAACCATCCGAAACAAAAGACAAAGTGGAAAGGAAACTTAAAACATTAAAATTAAAATGTGATTAAAGGGGTCAATAATGCACCCCAGTCCCTGCGGTGCCCAGCGGGCATGGAAGGCATTAACGGTGCCCGCAAACACCACATACTCCCTCTCCAGGGACACCCAGCCCCGAATGTAGCTGCGGTAGAGGGACAGACAGTCAGGCTGGACGACCCCCGCGGTCGCCCGCTGCCTGGACGTGTAGATGGCGAAAGGACTCATCAGGGAGCTCTCTAGCAGGCCAACCTCATTAGCCTGACTGAAGTCATCACACTTCCCTAAAGGACATTCGCGAAACAGATGGGTTTTTCCGACAATCAACAGTGGCGTCATCAGTAAATTGTTAATTCCAGAGATTTATTATTGAATTTAAATTCCACCATCTGCCGTGGCGGGATTCGAACCCGGGTCCCCAGAACATTAGCTGAGTTTCTGGATTAATAGTTTAATGATAATACCACCAGGCCATCACCTCCCCGAGAGCGAGTTGGTTTTTGAAAGATTGTTAATAACTATATGTAGCAGTAAGCAATCTATTGTCAAATATTACAGATGATAAGACATGGAAATCACTCCCAATATATGGCACTTCGGAAATTGTGACAATTAAAATGCTTATGGAACAATGCTACTGCGAAAGCAGAATTTCTCTGTGATTCTGAAAAGTATGTTATTGATTGCAAACACAGGGGATGAGCACGGTTGACCAGATATTGGCTATACCATAACATCAGTCTTTTTTAAATTGACAACATTGTGTCCCAGTCCAAGGATGCGCAGGTTAGGCCGTGTTAAATTGACCCCAGCCTCAGTGGATTAGCAGGGTAAATATGTGGGGTTACGGGAGTAGGGCCTGGGGGGGATTGTGATTGGTGCAGACTTGATGGGCTGAACGGCCCCTTCTGCACTGTAGTAATTCTATGATTCTATGATTAAGTTGGCAATCAGATAGCTTCTTGATGTCTTGAAGAGTTTTTAACGTTCAGTGCTGAGATATTAGCCTTGTTAGCAAGACAAGCATCAATGGTTCATCCCAAATTGCCTAGGTTGCTCCGAAAGTGCTTTTAGCTTTTAAGTCTCAGGATTTTGGCCCAGCGAAAAGGAACAGCGATATACTTAAAGTTAGGATGGTATGTGGCTTGGAGGGCAGCTTCCAGGTGGTGATGGTTGTGGTGTTCCCATGTGTCTGTTGCCCTTGTCCTTTTAGGCAGAGATTGTGAGTTTAGAAGGTGCTGCCGAGGGAGCCTGGGTGAGTTGCTGCAGTGCTTCTTGTAGATGGTACACATGGCTGTGTATCAATGGCGGAGGGAGTGAACGTTTAGGGTGATAACTGGGATGCCAATCAAGCAAAATGCTTTGTCCTGGATGGTGTCAAGCTTCTTGAGTGTTATTGGAGCTGCACCCATCCAGGCAAGGGGAGAATATTCCATCACACTCCTGACTTGTGTCTTGTAGATGCTAGACTGGCTTTGGGGAGTCAGGAGATGATTTACTCTCCACAGAATTACTCAGCCTTTGAGAATCATAGAATCCCTACAGTGCAGAAGGAGGCCATTCGGCCCATCGAGTCTGCACTGACCACAATCCCACCCAGGCCCTACCCCCACATATTTTACCCGCTAATCCCTCTAACCTACACATCTCAGGAGTCTAAGGGGCAATTTTTAACCTGGCCAATCAACCTAACCCGCACATCTTTGGACTGTGGGAGGAAACCGGAGCACCCGGAGGAAACCCACGCAGACACGAGGAGAACGTGCAAACTCTACACAGACAGTGACCCGAGCCGGGAATCGAACCCGGGACCCTGGAGCTGTGAAGCAGCAGTGCTAACCACTGTGCTACCGTGCCGCCCAAGAGTTGCTCTTGGAGTCACAGTATTTATATGCCTAGTCCAGTTCAATTTCTGGTCTGTGGTAATCTCCAGGATGTTGATAGCGGGGGATTCAGTGATGGCAATGCCATTTTAAAGTCAAGTGGAGATGGTTAGATCCTCTCTTGTTGGAGATGGCCATTGCCTGGAACTTCAGTGACATGAATGCTACTTTCCACTTAGCAGCTGAATATTGTTCAGGTTTTGCTTCATATTGACATGCGTTGCTTCAGTGAATATCCCCACTTCTAATCTTGTGATGGAAGGAAGGTCATTGATGAAGCAGCTGAAGGTAGTTGGGCCTTGGACTCTACCCTGAGGAGCTCCTGCAGTGATGTCCTGGATCTGCGATGACTTACAACAACCACAACCATCTTCCTTTGTGCCAGGTATGATTCCAACCAGCAGAGAGGGCATGACTTCAACCAACCATGCTTTTTCCCCTGATTCCCATTGATTCCAGTTTCGTTAGGGCTCGGATTGATGTCACACTCAGTCAAATGCTGTCTTGATTTCAAGGTCAGTCATTAAAGGAGATACGATGGCCTAGTGGTATTATCGCTAAACTATTAATCTAGAAACTCAGCTCATGTTCTGGGGACCACAGTAGATGGTGGAATTTGAATTCAATAAAAATAATCTGGAATTAAGAATCTACTGATGACCATGAAACCATTGTCGCAAAAACTCATCTGGTTCACTGATGTCCTTTAGGGAAGGAAATCTGCCGTCCTTACCCAGTCTGGTCCTACACGTGACTCCAAAGCCACAGCAATGTGGATGACTCTCAACTGCCCTCCATGGGCAACTAGGGATGGCCAATGCTGGCCAGCCGGTAATGCCCATGTCCCACGAATGAATTTAAAAAAACTATCACCTCACCTCTAATTCAGCTCTTTTGTCAATGTTTGAACTGAGGCTGCAATCAGGTCAGGAGCTGAGTGACCCTGGCAGAACCCAAACTGAGCATCAGTGAGTAGGTTATTGCTATGTCAATACCATTTGATAGCACTTTTGGTGACATCGCTTTGCTGATGATCGAGAGTAGGCTGATGAGCGGTAATTAGCCGGGTTGCATTTAGCCTGATGTTTGGGCAACGTTCCATAATGCTGGCTAAATGGTAGTGTTGTAGCTGTACTGGAACAGCTTGGCATTGAGGCTAGTTTGGAGCAGTACAACTGGGATGTTGTCAGTGCCACAGCCTTTGCCTTGTACTGATGGTTCAGCCATTTCTTGATGTCACAGGGAGCGAATCAAATTGGCTGAAGACTGGCATTTGTGATGCTGGGGACCTCCGGAGGAGGCCGAGGCGGATCATCCACTCGGCACCTCTGGCTGAACGATAAATAAAATAGCAAAGAGCATGTCATGAATGATTATCTGCATTAATTTCAGTTTGGTACACAGCTAATTAGATACAAAATGCCACTGTGCATGCAGTGCTCATTACACATTTCCCCCATCACAATAGTTGAGTGCCTCATTCCCTTGTGAATTAATGTGAAGTTGCAGTTTGCAAGGTCTGGATACCAAATATGCAAGGGAACTGCTCTCTCTTCCAACTTAACACATGCAACTGCACGTGTGGCCAGGATTGGCTCCTTGTACCCCGAGTGCATCCGTAACAATTCAGACCCATTACCTAATTCACAGAGCCTGCATAAGGCAGGAAATAACATATGCATGGGCGGCAAGCTGGCACAGTGGTTAGCACTGCTGCCTCACAGCGCCAGATACCCGGGTTCGATTCCCGGCTTGGATCATTGTCTGTGTGCAGTTTGCACAGTCTCCCCATCTCTGCATGGGTTTCCTCCGGGTGCTCTGGTTTCCTCCCACAGTCTGAAAGACGTGCTGGTTAGGTGGATTGGTCATTCTAAATTCTCTCCCAGTGTACCTGAACTGGCACCAGAGTGTGGCGACTTGGGGATTTTTACAGTAACTTCATTGCAGTGTTAACGTAAGCCTAATTGGGACACTAATAAATTAACTTTAAACACAACATTTGGTTCTCTAAATACTCAAGATGAGGCTGGAGGACAAGTTTGGAGGGGTCCAGCAGCCAATTCTGAACACCCGTCACTATGTGCTTGTCACAACGACAGTCTCATAGAAAGGAAATGTCATATTGAAGGGCATCGGAGGTGGAGCCCCCAGTGGCAGGGCTGAATACTCATCATGATGCTCTTGATGATGAAAAGCAGAATACTGCGGATGCTGGAAATCTGAGATATAAACAGAAAATGCTGGAAATACTCAACAGGTCTGACAGCAACTGTGGAGATGGAAACAAAATGTATATTTCAGGCCTGTGAACTTGGTAGTCTTACACCCTATCACAGATCTTCCTTTTGTCCTTGTCCCACCCACCTCTCATTCAAAACCTACTCAATCTCAAACGTTCCCCAATTCTGATTAAAAGTATTAGACTCATTAAAACTATTAGACTGGGTGGGATTTTCCAGCTGGTCCCGCTGGTGGGATCTTCTGGTCCAGCTGATGGTGACCCCCTATCGTGGGTTGTCCGGCGGTGGAGGGTGTGGGCAACAGGAAGCCCCGTTGACAGCAGTGGGACTGGAATATCCTGCCGCTGGCCAATGGCAGGCAGCCTCCAGCGCCACACAACTCCACAGGTTATTCTGCCTGAGCCGCTGAGTATTTCCTGAACTTTCCGATTTTTTAGTTTCCTCCTCACGAACGCTGAATACAGCTGGAACGTCTATTCAAGCTGAAGTTGACAAGGCTGAATCTGGGGCTGTTGATTCTTAGGCCAACTTCCCATCAGCCTCTCTGCTCAAGTGACTGGGTAATTGTAGCGAAAAGTCTTTAGGACCAGACAGCCACTAGATTGGTGGATGTGAGAAACTCAAATGCAAGGAACTCTCGCAAGGGTACGGAGACACAAGGGGATCCCATTGACACTGGCTCTCTTGCTTATTCTATCATTAAACATAAAAGCAGAAACAGAACAGGTTGTTAAACACTCACAGTATAAGATACTCTGTGAGACCCTGTATTCAGAGGTGGGCGGGGTCACTCCTGAATACATGAAGGGGTTTTAAGATGATGGTTTGATCGCTGAGAATTTACTATTAAATTCTCATGACCACAATGATGTTCAGCAGGTACCCCTGCATTGTTTCTGACTATGTGGGTGGCCCCTTCCCCTACCCCCCTCTTTTATCTACAATGTATTTTAATAACCATGAAATAGCTGCAAAAAGATAGCACTTAAATCATTGTTTCAAAGTACGTTCAATGGGATTCTGCGATCTTGCTGCCAGTGAGAATGGAGAATTTGGCACTCAGCCCAAACTTCATTCACTGCAGCAGCACCTGAGAATCACAGCTGTGGACAAGGTCGGAGGTTTCTTGGTGTGAATGTGTTTCATAACAGCTGGGATTATTCAGCCCCGTCCGCTGTCAGGATTTTAATGGGGCTGGGAAATCCCGGCCAATATTCCCGATGCCTGTCTGAGGATCACTGTGAATGTCTGCGTCCAGCTGTGCTTTGTGGTTGGTTCTCATGGTGTGATAAACTGGGGCTCAGGAAGATGGCTGGTTACAATGATATAATGTTTATATTTATTCCTTCAAACAATCCTGGCATTGTGGCTTGGTTTTAAAGTGAAGGCTTAGGACTGATTTTAACTTGCACCATGAAAATTTTGTTAGAATGTCTACCGCCTACCTTAAGGGTCCTGAGATGGTTAGCCGAAAGGCTGCCTGTTTCAGATAGAAGGATTAAAGTTTAAGTTTGAAGTTTTAATTTTTTTAATGTTTTAAAGTTTATTTATGAGTTTCGCAAGTAGACTTACGTTAATACTGGAATGAAGTAACTGTGAAAATCCCCGAGTCGCCACACTCCAGCGCCTGTTCGGGTACACTGAGGGAGAATTTAGCACGGCCAATGCACCTAACCAGCACGTCTTTCGCACTGAGGGAAGAAACCAGAGCACCCGGAGGAAACCCACACAGACACGGGGAGAATGTGCAGACTCCGCACAGACTTAGAAAATCTGTACCCAAAGATTGACAGAGGAGTCTGGCCAATCCACAATTTTGAGATTATGCATCAGGCATTGTTGAATGGGCTACCCAACAGTCCACTCTGAAAATGGCTCAAGTCCCTTCCTGCCTCGCAAATGGCTCCACCCAAGAACAAGAATCCCCTTTCCTTCCTAACTGTGTGTGACGGTTTCCTCAACATGGCGGCTAACTGACTTCCCAAACCCTCAGTGTGTCGTTCCCATGGTTCCCGGACATCATGTAATTGAGGCCAAGGCTTCAAAATGGCTCAGGCCCCAGTGTGGCAACAATTTCAGTGAAAGTAAAATTGTGAATGAAATTGCTCATATGGGACTGTCGAGCCACTTGGATTGCCTACTAGGACCCCTACCCCCGCAACTCCACACCTCATCAATGATGTCCGGGACTTGGGTGAATCCTACGAATTAAACCATCTCCCACCTCTGTTTCTGCTGTGGTTGTCCATGAGGAAGGTATTTAAATTGCTCTTAGTCAAAACAGCTTCATGAATGATACACTCTGTCCTGCTTTGTACCCTTCATTGCATTCTGTCCTTACCCTCCAATGAAAGCTAAAAAGGGAGAACTCATGGAATCATAGAGGTTTACAACATGGAAACAGGCCCTTTGACCCAAC
>NW_027592078.1:0-64000 GCF_964213995.1 Mustelus asterias
TACTATATCAGCAGTTATCTATTTCAGAGCACTAAAGTCAGCTTTAAGTTTTGGCGATGTTATATGGTTTAATTCCCTCGACTTATACTTATACTTCCACTCCAGATATTGAGAGCTCCTTGCTCTTATGAGTAAGTCCATTGGTTATCCTATATTCCTGCTATGGAAATGACGTGTTCCACTGTGAAAACAGATGCAGAATACAGAATCCTCAAAATAAAGATTCAGAAGGGTCCAGAGGGGGAATTCTTTCACATAGAGTGTGGTGAGTTTCTGGAACAAGCTGCCAGAGGCAGTAGGAGAGGGGGGTACAATTTTGTACGTTAAAAAGCCTTTAGTCAGTTACATGGGTACGATGGGTATAGAGAGACACGGACCAATTGCGGGCAATTGGGACGAGCTTAAAGGTAAAAACTTGGCGGCACGGACACGTTGGGCCGAAGGGCCTGTTTCCATGCTGTAAACCTCAATGACTCGATAACATAGGAACATAGGAATTAAGAGCAGAAGTCGGCAAATTCAGCCCTTCGAGCCTGATCCGTCATTCAATCAGATCATGGCTGATCTCTCCCTGGTCTCAAATCCACCTCCCCACCTGTTCCCCATATCCCCTAATCCCTTTTTTATTAGAAATATATCCATCTCCTTCTTGAAACCATTCAATGATTCAGACTCCCCCGCACTCTGGGGCAGCGAGTTCCACAAATTCACCACCCTCTCTGCGAGAAGTAGTTCCTCCTCATCTCAGTTTTAAATCTATCGCCTCTCAACCTATACTCTGTGACCTCTTGTTCGAGATTGCCCCATAAGAGGAAACATTTGGTCTACAGTTACTTTATCAATCCCTTTTAAAATTTTATATACCTCCATCAGATCCCCTCTCATCCCTCTGAACTCCAGTGAGTACAAGCCCAAAGTGATTAATCTCTCCTCATACGTCAATCCTCTCACCCCCAGACTCGATGGGCCGAATGGCCTCTTTTGCACTGTTGGGTTTCTGTGATACAATTTATGATGAGTCTGTACTGACCACAACCCCACCCAGGCTCTATTTCCATAACCCCACGCATCCACCCTGATAGTCTCCCTGACAATAACAGGCAATTTTTAGCACGGCCAATGCACCCAACCTGCACACCTTTGGACTGTGGGAGGAAAGTGGAGCACCCAGAGGAAACACATGCAGACACGGGGAGAATGTGCGGACTCCACACAGAGGCCGGATTTGAACCAGGATCCCTGGCGCTGTGTGGCCCCTTTGAGAATGTTACTGATACAATGGTGTAAGACAGGCATTCTCTGCTTTGCACACAGGGCTGATCACGTTTCTAAAGCTTATTTATTCATGAAACAAGTAGGCTCACATTCACAGTGCAATTAAGTTACGGTGAAAATCCCCTAGTTGCCACACTCCGGCGCCTGTTCGGGTACACTGAGGAAGGATTTAGCATGATCAATGCAACTAAACAGCACGTCTTCTGGTCTGTGGGAGGAAACCGGAGCACCCGGAGGAAACCCATGCAGACACGGGGAGAACGTGCAGACTGCGCACAGGCAGTGACCCAAACCGGGGATCAAACCCGGGTCTCTGGCGCTGTGAGGCAGCAGTGCTAACCACTGTGCCACCATGTCACCCATACATACAAAGAACAAAGGAAAGGACAGCACCGGAACAGGCCCTTCGGCCCTCGAATTCCCTACTCCCCCATGACTGTATCCAGCAGTCCAAACAGAAGGATGATGCTCTGGAACGTCCACATTATGGTAAATTCTCAACCTCAGCGTCTCCTGTATTGTGAATTCTCGCTTTATAAACAAGTGTGCTGCTCCCAACTGGTTCTCTGGCTCTTGGCTTCATGCGGAGCTTGTGACCTGGCAGAGGAATGAGCCAAGGTGACGATACTCTTGGCAAGGATGAAGAAAGGGTTGTTGCAATGTATAGGAGAGACGTAAAGGATGGGGGAGCTGGCGCGAGATGGATTGAGGAATGATGTATTTTTCGGGGACTTGCCTTAATATTTCCAGGAATTATCCAGCAGTTTGCTGAACATTTCAACATTTACATATCAACTGAACAGGAGAAAGCTGCGTGGGAATGAAAGCAAATGGAGTCAATAAATGAATACAGAAACAGAAAATGCTGGGAGATCTCAGCAGGTCTGACAGTATCTGTGGAGAGAGAATAGAGCCAATGTTTCACGACTGTGTGACTCTTCCTCAGGGTCCATTCGTGAGACCATTTTGATGATAATGTAAGCAAAGTTGTCAGTAAAGGAGACTACATCCTGAGGGTGTCATCCAAGGTAATCAATAATCAACAAAGAACAAAGGAAAGTACAGCACAGGAACAGGCTCTTCGGCCCTCCAAATCTATGCCGATCAGGATGCCCTAACTGAACTACAAAAAACAACTTCTGCCCTTACCCGGGACTGTCGGGGGTGAAGACCTTAAAACGATCACTATTACTAAAGAGGTAGTGTTGGGTAGGCTAATGGAACTAAAGGTAGACAGGTCCCCTGGTCCGGATGGAATGCATCCCGGGGTTCTAAAAGAAACAACAGAAGTAATCGCAAATTCATTAGTTGTAATTTATCAAAATTCACTGGGCTCTGGGGAGGTGCCAGCTGATTGGAAAACAGCTAATGTAACGCCACTGTTTAAAATAGGAGGTAGACAAAAGGCAGGTAACTACAGGCCGGTTAGCTTAACATCCGTAGTTGGGAAAATGCTGCAATCTATCATTAAGGAAGAAATAACAGGACACCTGGAAAAGAATGGTTCAATCAAGCAGACGCAGCATGGATTCTTGAAGGGAAAGCCATGTTTGACTAATTTACTGGAATTGTTTGAGGATACGACGAGTGCAGTTGACAGAGGGGAACCAGTGGATGTTGTGTAAATAGATTTCCAGAAGGCATTCAATAAGGTGCCTCACAAAAGGTTGCTGCATAAGATAAAGGTACACGGAGTTGGGGGTAAAGTGTTAGCGTGGATTGAGGATTGGCTATCTAACAGAAAGCAGCGAGTCGGGATAAATGGTTGCTTTTCCGCTTGGCAATCAGTGACGAGTGGCGCGCCGCAGGGATCGGTGCTGGGGCCTCAACTATTTACCATATACATAGACGATCTGGAGGAGGGGAGCGAGTGTAGGGTAACAAAGTTTGCGGATGACACAAAGATGAGTGGGAAAGCAAATTGCGTGGAGGACAAAGAGAGTCTGCAGAGAGATTTGGAGAGGCTAAGTGAGTGGGCAAGGATCTGGCAGATGGAGTATAACGTTGGTAAGTGTGAGGTTATCCACTTTGGAAGGAATAATAGTAAAATGGACTCTTATTTAAACGGTGAAAAATTACAACGTGCTACTGTGCAGAGGGACCTGGGGGTCCTTGTGCATGAATCACAAAAACTCAGTTTGCAGGTGCAGCAGGTGATCAAGAAGGCAAATGGAATGTTGGCCTTCATCGCGTGAGGGATGGAGTATAAAAGCAGGGATGTCATGCTGCAACTGTATAGGGTACTGGAGAGGCCGCACCTAGAGTACTGTGTGCAGTTTTGGTCCCCTTATTTAAGAAAGGATATATTAGCTTTGGAGGGGGGACAGAGAAGGTTCACCAGGTCGATTCCGGAGATGAGGGGGTCAGCTTATGAGGAGAGGTTGAGTAGACTGGGCCTGTACTCATTAGAGTTTAGAAGCTTGAAGGGAGATCTTTTAGATACATATAAGATAATGAAGGGGCGAGCCAGGGTAGAAGAAGCGAGGTTTTTTCCACTTCCAATGGAAACAAGAACTAGGGGGTATAGCCTCAAAATATGGGGGAGTCAATTTAGAACAGAGTTGAGGA
Source organism: Mustelus asterias (assembly GCF_964213995.1). Lineage (NCBI taxonomy): Eukaryota > Metazoa > Chordata > Chondrichthyes > Carcharhiniformes > Triakidae > Mustelus > Mustelus asterias. The sequence goes on from NW_027592078.1 coordinate 3,844, forward strand.
GGAACTTCTTCTCCCAGAGCGGAGTGAATCTTTGGAATTCTCTGCCCAATGAAGAATTCGTGGCGACCTCGTTAAATGTGTTTAAGTCACAGATAGATAGATTTTTAACCATTAAGGGAATTAAGGGTTATGGGGAGCGGACGGGTAAGTGGAACTAAACCCACTATCAGATCAGCCATGATTTTATTGAATGGCGGAGCAGGCTTGAGGGGCTAGATGGCCTACTCCTGCTCCTATTTCTTATGTTCTTATGTTCTAACATTACAGTCTATTGTTGTCAGATTCTGATCCAGTATTGTAACATCCCGTTCTATTATTCCCAGATCCTGATCCAGTATTGGAACATTACAGTCTATCGTTTTCAGATTCTGATACATTATGGGAACATTGCAGTCTATTGTTCTCAGATTCTGATCCAGTATTAGAACATTACAGTCTATTGTTCTCAGAATCTGATCCAAAATTGGAACATTACAGTCTAAAGATCTCAGATTCTGATTCATCATTGTAATATTCCAGTCCATTGTTCTCAGATTCTGATCCAATATTGGAACATTGCAGTCTATTGTTCAGATTCTGATCAACGATTGGAACATTACAGTCTGTTGTTTTCAAATTCTGATCCTTTATGGGAGAAGTACAGTCTATTGTTCTCAGATTCTGATCCAGTATTGGAACATTGTAATCTCTTCTTCTCAGATTCTGATCCAGTATTGAATCTTGGCAGTCTATTGATCCCAGATTCGGATTCACTATTGGAACATTACAGTCTATTGCTCTCAGATTCTGTTCAATTATTCTAAAATTGCAGACTATTGTTCTCAGAGTATGATGCTCTATTGAACATTACAGTCCATTGTTCTCAGATTCTGATCCATTATTGGAACATTGCAGCCTACTGTTCTCAGAATCTGATCCATTATTGGAACATCCCGGTCTATTGTTCTCAGATTCTGATCCAGTACTGGAACAATACTGTGTATTGTTCTCAGATTCTGATGCAGTTTTGGAATATTACATTCTATTGTTCTCAGATTCTGATCCAAGTATTGTAACATCCCAGTCATTGGTTCCCAGATTCTAATTCGTATTGGAACATTACAGCCTATAGTTCTCAGATTCTGATCAATTATTGGAACATTGCAGTCTACTGTTCTCAGGTTCTGAACCAGTATTGGAACATTGCAGTGTATGGTTCTTAGAATCTTATCCATTATTGGAACATCCCGGTCCATTGTTTCCAACTTCTGATCCGTTATTGGAACATTCCAGTCTATTGTTCTGATTCTGATCCATTTTTGGAAAATTGCAGTGTATTTGTCTCAGATTCTGAACCAGTATTGGAAAATTACAGTCTATTGTTCTCAGATTCTGATCCAGTATTGGAACATTGCAGTCTTTTGATCTCAGATTCTAATCCAGAATTAGAACAATACAGTCTATTGTTCTCAGTTTCTGATCCAGTATTGGAACATTACTGTCTATTGTTCTCAGATTCTGATCCAGGATTGGAACATTACAGCCTATATTTCTCAGAGTCCGATCCATTATTCGAACATTGCAGTGTATTTTACTCAGATTATGATCCTTTAGTGCAACTTTACAGTCTATTGTTCTCAGAGTCTGATCCAGTATTTGTAAGAGGGAGGTCGTGCCTTACAAAATTGGTGGGGTTTTTTGAGGAAGTGACAAAAACAGTTGACGAAGGAAGGGCTGTGGATGTCGTCTATATGGATTTCAGTAAGGCATTTGACAAAGTCCCTCATGGCAGGTTAGTTAAGAAGGTTAAGGCTCAGGGGATCCAAGGAGTGGTGGCTAGATGGGGAGAGAACTGGCTTGGCCACAGGAAGAAGTTTAACAACACCAGGTTAATGTCCAACAGTTTATTTGGCAGCAAAAGCCACACAAGCTTTCGGAGCTCCAAGCCACTTCCTCAGGTGAGGGCTCCGAAAGCGTTTGTGGCTTTTGCTACCAAATAAACCTGTTGGACTTTAACCTGGTGTTGTTAAACTTCTTACTGTTTTTACCCCAGTCCAACGCCAGCATCTTCACATCTTGGCCACAGGAGACAGAGGGTAGCAGTCGAAGGGTCTTTTTTCCGGCTGGAGGTCTGCGACTTTACAGTCTATTGCCCTCAGAATCTGATCCAGTATTGAAAAATTGCAGTCGATTGTTCTCAGAATCTGATCCTTTATTAGAACATTACAGTCTGATCCATCATTGTAATATTCAGGTACACTGTTATCAGATTCTGATCCAGTATTGGAACAGGACAGTCTATTGTTCAGATTCTGATCAACGGTTGGAACATTGGAGTCGGTTGTTCTCAAATTCTGCTCCAGTATTGGAACATGACTGTCTATTGATCTCAGATTCTGATCCATCATTGTAATATCCCAGTCCACTGTTCTCAGATTCTGATCCAGTCTTGGAACATTGAAGTCTACTATTCTCAGATTCGGATCAATGATTGGAACATTACAGCCTATTGTTCTCAGAGTCCGATCCAGTATTCGAACTTTGCAGTCTATTGTTCTCAGATTCTGATGCAGTATTGGAACATTACGGCCTATTGTTCAGATTCTGATCAACGATGGGAACATCACAGTCTGCTGTTCTCAAATTCTGATCCTTTATTGGAACATTACCGTTTATTGTTCTTAGAATCTTATCCATTATTGGAACATCCCGGGCCATTGTTTCCAGCTTCTGATCCATTATTGGAACATGACAGTCTGTTTATCTCAGATTCTGAACCAGTATTGGAAAATTACAGTCTATTGTTCTCAGATGCCGATCCAGTATTGGACCATTGCAATCTATTGTTCCCAGATTCTGATCCATAATGGAACATTGCAGTGTATTGTTCTCAGATTCTGGTCCTGTATTGGAACATTGCAGTCTATTTTTCTCAGATTCTGATCCATTATAGGAACAGCCCGGACCATTGTTCCCTCATTCTGGTCCATTATTGGAACATTGCAGTCTACTATTCTCAGATTCTGTGCAATTATTCCAACATTTCAGTCTATTGTTCTCAGATTCTGATCCAGTATTGGAACATTGCAGTCTGTTGTTATCAGATTCTGAACCAGTACTGGATCCTTGCCGTCTGTTGTTCGCAGATTCTGATCCAGTTTTGAAACATTGCAGTCTATTGTTCTCAAATTCTGATCCTGTATTAGAACATTACAGTCTATTTTTCTCAGAGTCCGATCCATTATTCGAGCATTGCAGTGTATTGTTCTCAGATTCTGATCCTTTATTTGAACATTACAGTCTATTGATCTCAGATTCTGATCCATCATTGTAATATCCCGGTCCATTGTTCTCAGATTCTGATCCAGTATTGGAACATTTCAGTCTATTGTTCAGATTCTGACCAATGATTGGAACATTACAGTGTTGTTCTCAAATTTTGAACCTTTATTGGAACATTACAGTCTATTGTTCTCAGATTCTGTTCCAGTATTGGAACATTACAGTCTGTTGTTCAGATTCTGATCAATGATTTGAACATTACAGTCGGTTGTTCTCAAATTCTAATACTTTATTGGAACATTGTAATCTCTTTTTCTCACATTCTGATCCAGTATTGGAACTTTACAGTTCATTGATCTCAGATTCTGATCCATCATTGTAATATCCCGCCCCATTGTTCTCAGGTTCTGATCCAGTATTGGAACATTACAGTCTATTTTTCAGATTCTGATCAATGATTGGAACATTACAGTCTGTTGTTCTCAAATTCTGATCCTTTATTGTAACATTACCGTCTATTGTTCTCAGATTCTGATCAGTGTTGAACACTGCAGTCTATTGTTTTCGGATTCTGTTCAATTATTCTAACATTGCACTCTCCTGTTCTCAGATTATGATCCTTTATTGGAACATTACAGTCTATTGCTCTCAGATTCTGATCCAGTATTGAAACTGTGCAGTCCATTGATCTCAGGTTCTGATCCAGTATTGGAACATTACAGTCTATTGTTCAGATTCTGATCAATGATTGGAACATTGCAGTCTGTTATTCTCAAATTCTGATCCAGTATTGGAACATAGTAGTCCATTGTTCTCAGATTCTGATCCAGTATTGGAACATTACTGTCTATTGTTTTCAGATTCTGTTCAATTATTCTAACTCTGCAGTCTGTTGTTCACAGATTTTGATCCTTTATTGGAACAGTGCAGTCTATTGGTCTCAGGGTCTGACCCAGTATTGGAACATTGCAGTCGAATTTTCTCAGATTCTGAGCCAGTATTGTAAAATCCCAGTTTACTGTCTGTGTGGAGTTTGCACATTCTCCTCGTGTCTGCGTGGGTTTCCTCCGGGTGCTCCGGTTTCCTCCCACAGTCCAAAGATGTGCGGGTTAGGTTGATTGGCCAGGTTAAAATTGCCCCTGACATGCGTAGGTTAGAGGGATTAGCGGGTAAATATGTGAGGGTAGGGCCTGGGTGGGATTGTGGTCGGTGCAGACTCGATGGGCCGAATGGCCTCCTTCTGCACTGTAGGGTTTCTATGTTTCTATGTTTCTATTGTTCCCAGATTCTACTCCAGTATTTGAACATTACAGTCTATAGTTTTCAGTATCTGATCCGGTATTGGAACATTACAGAGTATTGTTCTCAGATTGTGATCCTTTAGTGCAACATTCCAGTCTCTTGTTCTCGGAGTCTGATGCAGTATTGAAACTTTGCAGTCTCTTGATCTCAGATTCTGATCCAGTATTGGAATATTACAGCCTATAGTTTTCAGATTCTGATCCGCTTTTGGAACATGGCAGCCTATTGTTCCCAGATTCTGATCCGTAATGGAACATTACACTGTATTGTTCTTAGATTCTGATCCAGTATAGAACATTACAGTGTATTGTTCTAAGATTCAGATCCATTAATGGAACATCCATTTCTATTGTTCCCAGATTCTGATCCATAATGGAACATTACAGTGTATTGTTCTCAGATTCTGATCCATTAATGGAACATCCATTTCTATTGTTCTCCGATTCTGATCCACTTTTGGAACATGACAGCCTATTGTTCCCAGATTCTGATCCATAATGGAACATTACAGAGTATTGTTCTCAGATTCTAATCCAGTATTGGAACATTACAGTGTATTGTTCCCAGATTCTGTTCCATAATGGAACATTACAGTCGATTGTTCTTAGATTCTGATCCAGTATTGGAACATTGCAGTCCATTGTTCTCTGATTCTGGTCCAGTATTGTAAAATCCCGGTCCATTGTTCCCACATTCCAATCCAGTATTGGAACATTGCCGTCTCTTGTTCTCAGATTCTGATCCATTATTGGAACTTTGCAGCCTACTGTTCTCAGATTCTGATCAAGTATTGGAACATTGCAAGTCACAAATGGAAGGGTAGAGTGTGGTGGAAATAATTTTTAGAAGTTTGTCTATTTCAATGCCAGGAGGATTGTGGGGAAGGCGGATGAGCTGAAGGCGTGGATAGACACGTGGAAATATGACATTATAGCCATTAGTGAAACTTGGCTACAGGAGGGGCAGGACTGGCAGCTCAATGTTTCAGGGTTCCAATGTTTCAGGCGGGATAGAGGCAGAGGGATAAAAGGTGGGGGGGGGTGGCATTGTTGGTCAGGAAAAATGTTACAGCGGTACTCAGGCAGGATAGATTAGGGAGCTTGTCTACAGAGGCCCTATGGGTGGAGCTGAGAAACAGGAAAGGTATGACCACATTAATGGACTTGTATTATAGACCACCCAATAGTCAGCGAGAATTGGAGGAGCAAATCAGCGGAGAGATAGCTGACAACTGCAAGAAACACAAAGTTGTGAAAGTAGGGGATTTTAATTTTCCACATATAGATTGGGACTCGCATACTGTTAAAGGTTTAGACGGGGTAGAGTTTGTAAAATGTGTTCAGGAAAATTTTCTACATCAGTATATAGAGGTGCCAACTAGAGAGGATGCAATATTGGATCTCCTATTGGGAAATGAGTTAGGGCAGGTGATGGATGTGAGTGTGAGGGAACACTTTGGATCCAGTGATCATAATGCCATTAGTTTCAACCTGATCGTGGATAAGGATAGATCTGGTGCTCGGGTTGAAGTTCTGAACTGGAAAAAGGCCAAATTTGATGAAATGAGAAGGGATCTGGGAAGTGTGGATTGGCACAGGCTGTTCTCTGGTAAGGATGTAAATGGAAAGGGGGAGGCCTTCAAAGGAGAAATTTTGAGAGTGCAGAGTTTGTATGTTCCTGTCAGGATTAAAGGCAAAGTAAATAGGAATAAGGAACCTTGGTTGTCGAGGGAGATTGTAACACTGATTAAGAGGAAGAGAGAGTTGTATGAAATGTACAGGCAGCAAGGAACAGATCAGATGCTCGAGGAGTATAAAAAGTGCAAGAAGCTACTTAAGAGGGAAATCAGGAGGGCTAAAAGAAGACATGAGGTTGCTTTGGCAGACAGAGTGAAGGAAAATCCAAAGAGCTTCTATAGGTATGTTAGGAGCAAAAGGATAGTGAGGGATAAAATTGGTCCTCTTGAAGACCAGAGTGGTCGACTGTGTATGGAACCAGAAGAGATGGGGGAGATACTAAATGGTTTCTTTGCATCCGTATTTACTGAGGAAACGGGCATGGAGTCTACGGAAATAGGGCAAACTGGTAGGGAGGTCATGGAACCTTTACAGATTAAAGGTGAGGAGGTGCTCGCTGCCTTGAGGCAAATCAGAGTGGATAAATCCCCAGGACCGGACAGGGTATTCCCACGGACCTTGAGGGAAGCTAGTGTTGAACTTGCAGGGGCCCTGGCAGACATATTTAAAATGTCAGTATTCACGGGGGAGGTGCCGGATGATTGGAGGGTGGCTCATGTCGTTCCGTTGTTTAAAAAAGGTTCCAAAAGAAATCCGGGAAATTATCGGCCAGTAAGTTTGACGTCGGTGGTGGGCAAGTTATTGGAACGTGTGATAAGGGATAGGATCTACAAATATTTGGATAGACAGGGACTTATTAGGGAGAGTCAACATGACTTTGTGCGTGGTAGGTCATGTTTGACCAATCTATTAGAGTTTTTCGAGGAGGTTACCAGGAAAGTGGATAAAGGGAAGGCGGTGGATGTTGTCTACCTGGATTGCAGCAAGGCCTTTGACAAGGTCCCTCATGGGAGGTTAGTTAGGAAGGTTCAGTCGCTAGGTATACATGGGGACGAAGTAAATTGGCGAAGATACTGGCTCAATGGAATAACCACAGTAAGAAGTTTAACAACACCAGGTTAAAGTCCAACAGGTTTATTTGGTAGCAAAAGCCACACAAGCTTTCGGAGCTGCAAGCCCCTTCTTCAGGTGAGTGGGAATTCTGTTCACAAACAGAGCATATAAAGACACAAACTCAATTTACACGAATAATGGTTGGAATGCGAATACTTACAACTAATCAAGTCTTTAAGAAACAAAACAATGTGAGTGGAGAGAGCATCAAGACAGGCTAAAAAGATGTGTATTGTCTCCAGACAAGACAGCCAGTGAAACTCTGTGGGGGTTACAAATAGTGTGCCATGAACCCAATATCCCGGTTGAGGCCGTCCTCGTGTGTGCGGAACTTGGCTATCAGTTTCTGCTCAGCGACTCTGCGCCGTCGTGTGTCGCGAAGGCCGCCCTGGAGAACGCTGACCCGAATATCAGAGGCTGAATGCCCGTGACCGCTGAAGTGCTCCCCAACAGGAAGAGGACAGTCTTGCCTGGTGATTGTCGAGCGGTGTTCATTCATCCGTTGTCGCAGCATCTGCATAGTTTCCCCAATGTACCATGCCTCGGGACATCCTTTCTTGCAGCGTATCAGGTAGACAACGTTGGCCGAGTTGCAAGAGTATGTACCGTGTACCTGGTGGATGGTGTTCTCACGTGAGATGATGGCATCTGTGTCGATGATCCGGCACGTCTTGCAGAGGTTGCTGTGGCAGGGTTGTGTGGTGTCATGGTCACTGTTCTCCTGAAGGCTGGGTAGTTTGCTGCGGACAATGGTCTGTTTGTGGTTGTGCGATTGTTTGAAGGCAAGAAGTGGGGGTGTGGGGATGGCCTTGGCGAGATGTTCGTCTTCATCAATGACATGGTGAAGGCTCCGGAGGAGATGCCATAGCTTCTCCGCTCCGGGGAAGTACTGGACAACGAAGGGTACTCTGTCCACTGTGTCCCGTGTTTGTCTTCTGAGGAGGTCGGTGCGGTTTTTCGCTGTGGCGCGATGGAACTGTTGATCAATGAGTCGAGCGCCATATCCTGTTCTTATGAGGGTACCTTTCAGCGTCTGGAGGTGTCTGTTGCGATCCTCCTCATCCGAGCAGATCCTGTGTATTCGGAGGGCTTGTCCGTCGGGGATGGCTTCTTTAACGTGTTTAGTGTGGAAGCTGGAGAGGTGGAGCATCGTGAGGTTATCCGTGGGCTTGCGGTACAGTGAGGTGCTGAGGTCCTTCATGGAGATGCGTGTGTCCAAGAATGCAACCGATTCCGGAGAGTAGTCCATGGTGAGTCTGATGGTGGGATGGAACTTGTTGATGTCATAGAACATAGAACATAGAACATTACAGCGCAGAACAGGCCCTTCGGCCCACGATGTTGCACCGACCAGTTAAAAAAAAAAACAAACTGTGACCCTCCAACCTAAACCAATTTCTTTTCGTCCATGAACCTATCTACGGATCTCTTAAACGCCCCCAAACTAGGCGCATTTACAACTGATGCTGGCAGGGCATTCCAATCCCTCACCACCCTCTGGGTAAAGAACCTACCCCTGACATCGGTTCTATAACTACCCCCCCTCAATTTAAAGCCATGCCCCCTCGTGCTGGATTTCTCCATCAGAGGAAAAAGGCTATCACTATCCACCCTATCTAAACCTCTAATCATCTTATATGTTTCAATAAGATCCCCTCTTAGCCGCCGCCTTTCCAGCGAAAACAATCCCAAATCCCTCAGCCTCTCCTCATAGGATCTCCCCTCCATACCAGGCAACATCCTGGTAAACCTCCTCTGCACCCTCTCCAAAGCCTCCACATCCTTCCTGTAATGTGGGGACCAGAACTGCACACAGTACTCCAAGTGCGGCCGTACCAGAGTTGTGTACAGTTGCAACATAACGCTACGACTCCTAAATTCAATCCCCCTACCAATAAACGCCAAGACACCATATGCCTTCTTAACAACCTTATCTACTTGATTCCCAACTTTCAGGGTTCTATGCACACATACACCTAGATCCCTCTGCTCCTCCACACTATTCAAAGTCCTCCCGTTAGCCCTATACTCAACACATCTGTTATTCCTACCAAAGTGAATTACCTCACACTTCTCCGCATTAAACTCCATCCGCCACCTCTCGGCCCAACTTTGCAACCTGTCTAAGTCTTCCTGCAAACTACGACACCCTTCCTCACTGTCTACCACACCACCGACTTTGGTGTCATCAGCAAATTTGCTAATCCACCCAACTATACCCTCATCCAGATCATTAATAAATATTACAAACAGCAGTGGCCCCAAAACAGATCCCTGAGGTACACCACTTGTAACCGCACTCCATGATGAATATTTACTATCAACCACCACCCTCTGTTTCCTATCCGCTAGCCAATTCCTGATCCAATTTCCTAGATCACCCCCAATCCCATACATCTGCATTTTCTGCAGAAGCCTACCATGGTGAACCTTATCAAACGCCTTACTAAAATCCATATATACCACGTCCACTGCCTTGCCCCCATCCACCTCCTTGGTCACTTTCTCAAAAAACTCAATAAGGTTAGTAAGGCACGACCTACCTGCCACAAAACCATGCTGACTATCACCTATCAATTCATTACTCTCCAAATAACTATAAATCCTATCCCTTATAATTTTTTCCAACATCTTGCCGACAACAGAAGTGAGACTCACCGGTCTATAATTCCCGGGGAAGTCTCTGTTCCCCTTCTTAAACAATGGGACAACATTCGCTAACCTCCAATCTTCTGGTACTATACCAGAGGCCAACGACGACCTGAAGATCAGAGCCAGAGGCTCTGCAATCACTTCTCTTGCCTCCCAGAGAATCCTTGGATAAATCCCATCCGGACCAGGGGATTTATCTATTTTCAGACCCTCCAGAATATCCTGCACATCCTCCTTATCAACTGTAATACTGTCTATTCTACTCCCCTGCAACCCAGTGTCCTCCTCAGCTATATTCATGTCCCCTTGCGTGAACACCGAAGAGAAATATTGGTTCAATGCTTCACCAATCTCCTCCGGTTCCACACATAACTTCCCTCTGCCATCTATAACTGGCCCTAAACTTGCCCTAACCAACCTTCTGTTCTTGACATACCTATAGAACGCCTTAGGATTCTCTTTAACCCTATCCGCCAAAGTCTTCTCATGTCTCCTTTTAGCCCTTCTAAGCTCGCTCTTCAACTCCCTCTTAGCCAATCTAAAGCTTTCTAGTGCACTACCCGAGTGCTCACGTCTCATCCGAACATAAGCCTCCTTTTTCTTTTTAACCAACAAAGAAACGTTTTTGGTGCACCACGGTTCCCTAGCCCTACCAATTCCTCCTTGCCTGACAGGGACATACCTATCACAGACTCGCAGTAGCTGCTCCTTGAAAAAACTCCACATGTCGGACGTTCCCAGTCCCTGTAATCTCCTAGTCCAACCTATGTTTCCTAATTCTCTCCTAATAGCCTCATAATTACCCTTCCCCCAGCTAAAACCACTGGCCCGAGGTTCATGCCTATCCCTTTCCATCACTAAGGTGAACGTAACCGAATTGTGGTCACTATCACCAAAATGCACACCAACTTCCAAGTCTAGCACCTGGTCTGGCTCATTTCCCAGCACCAGATCCAATATAGCCTCACCTCTAGTTGGCCTGTCGACATACTGAGTCAAAAAACCTTCCTGCACGCTTTGAACAAAAACTGACCCCTCTAACGAGCTAGAGCTATAACAATTCCAGTCAATATGAGTCAAGTTAAAATCCCCCATAACAATTGCCCTATTACTTTCACTCCTAAGCAGGATTGACTCCGCAATCCTTTCCTCAACCTCTCTAGAACTTTTAGGAGGTCTATAAATGACTCCCAACAGGGTGACCTCTCCTCTCCTATTTCTAATCTCCGCCCATACTACCTCAACAGATAAGTCCTCATCAAACCTCCTCTCTGACACTGTGATACAATCTCTGACCAATAATGCTACCCCTCCCCCTCTTCTACCTCCTTCCCTACTTCGACTAAAACATTTGAACCCCGGGACCTGCAGCATCCATTCCTGCCCCTGCTCTATCCATGTCTCTGAAATAGCCACAACATCGAAGTCCCAGGTACTGATCCACGCTGCAAGTTCACCCACTTTATTGCGAATACTCCTGGCATTGAAGTATACACATTTCAAACCCTGCTCCACCCCACCTCTGCAATGCCGTGCATTGCAGTCCCCATCCATGCATCCCTCACTTTCAGCCCCACTACTCAGGATCCCTCCCCCCCCCCGAATCAGTTTAAACCTCCCTGCATGGCCTTAGCAAATTTACCCCCCAGGATATTGGTCCCCTTCTGATTAAGGTGTAGACCATCCTTCTCATAGAGGTCACACCTTCCCCAGTACGAGCCCCAATTGCTTAAGTACCTGAACCCCTCCCTCCTGCACCATCCCCTCAGCCATGAATTCAAACCTTCCCTCTCCCTATTCCTCTCTAAACTATCCCGTGGTACAGGCAAGAGTCCAGAGATAACCACTCTGTCAGTCTTGGCCTTTAGTTTCCACCCCAACTCCATAAATCCCTGCCTAATACCCCCTTCCCCTATCCTCCCTATGTCGTGTGTCCCCATAGAGTTGTTTCAGTGATTGTTCACCATGAGTCCAAAGGAAGAAAATATCATCGCTGTATCTAGTGTTTAGCATCGGTTGAAGATCCCGTGCGGTGAAGAAGCCTTGTTCGAACCTGTGCATGAAGATGTTGGCATATTGAGGTGCGAATTTGGTCCCCATGGCTGTTCCGTGTGTCTGGATGAAGAACTGGTTGTTGAAGGTGAAGATATTGTGGTCCAGGATGAAGAGGATGAGATGTAAAATTGCATCTGGAAACTGGCAGTTGTTGGCGCTGAGCACTGAGGCCGTTGCAGCAATGCCATCGTCATGGGGGATGCTGGTGTAGAGTGCCGAGACATCCATTGTGACGAGGAGTGCTCCTGGTTCAACTGCTCCATGTGTGCCGAGTTTCTGTAGGAAGTCCTTCGTGTCACGACAAAAGCTGGGGGTTCTTTGTACAATGGGTTTCAGGATGCCCTCGACATAGCCGGAGAGGTTCTCGCACAGGTTCCCATTGCCCGATACGATGGGACGGCCGGGTGTGTTTGCCTTGTGTATCTTCGGGAGGCAGTAGAGATCTCCAACACGGGGAGTACGTGGGATTGCTGTTTGTCATTTTCATAAATGACCTGGATGAGGAAGTGGAGGGATGGGTTGGTAAGTTTGCTGACGACACCAAGGTAGGTGGTGTTGTGGATAGTTTGGAGGGATGTCAGAAGTTGCAGCGAGACATAGATAGAATGCAAAACTGGGCGGAGAAGTGGCAGATGGACTTCAACCCGGATAAGTGTGTGGTGATCCATTTTGGCAGATCCAATGGGATGAAGCAGCAGTATAATATGAAGGGTACCATTCTTAGCAGTGTAGAGGATCAGAAGGACCTTGGGGTCCGGGTCCATAGGACTCTTAAATCGGCCTCGCAGGTGGAGGATGCGGTCAAGAAGGCGTACGGCGTACTGGCCTTCATTAATCGAGGGATTGAGTTTAGGAGTCGGGAGATAATGCTGCAGCTTTATAGGACCCTGGTTAGACCCCACTTGGAGTACTGCGCGCAGTTCTGGTCACCTCATTACAGGAAAGATGTTGAAGCCATTGAAAGGGTGCAGAGGAGATTTACAAGGATGTTGCCTGGATTGGGGGGCATGCCTTATGAGGATAGGTTGAGGGAGCTTGGTCTCTTCTCCCTGGAGAGACGAAGGATGAGTGGTGACCTGATAGAGGTTTACAAGATGTTGAGAGGTCTGGATAGGGTAGACTCTCAGAGGCTATTTCCAAGGGCTGAAATGGTTGCTACGACAGGACACAGGTTTAAGGTGCTGGGGGGTAGGTACAGAGGAGATGTCAGGGGTAAGTTTCTCACTCAGAGGGTGGTGGGTGAGTGGAATCGGCTGACGTCGGTGGTGGTGGAGGCAAACTCGTTGGGCTCTTTTAAGAGACTTCTGGATGAGTACATGGCATTTAATGGGATTGAGGGCTATAGATAGGCCTAGAGGTGAGGATGTGATCGGCGCAACTTGTGGGCCGAAGGGCCTGTTTGTGCTGTGGCTTTCTATGTTCTATGTTCTATGAGAGCACGGAGGGTGTTCTGAAGGTCCGGATCAAAGGTCTTGATCACAGTGTTGAGTTGACGGGTGTGTTCTTTGGTCGGATCTGTCAGTAACTGTCTGTAGTGTTCCTCGTTGTTTAGTTGTCGGTACACTTCTTTGCAGTAATCCGTTCTGTTCAGTATGACGATGGCTCCTCCTTTGTCTGCTGGTTTGATGACAATGTTGTGGTTGGTCTTGAGAGCGTGGATGGCGTTACGTTGTGCTTGGGTGATGTTCGGGGCTGTCTTGTGAGTGCGGCTGATGAATTTGGTGTTGACGCACATCCTGACGGCTTGGGCATACATGTCAAGTCGAGGGCAGCGGCCTTCCGGAGGAGTCCAATTCGACTCTTTCCTCTTCGGATGCACTGCGGATCTCTCTGTCGGCTGTTCCGGTTCATTGGCTGTCCCATTGTGTTCGTTGTTGGCCTCTTGGGGTTTGTGGAAGAACTCCCTCAGCCTCATTCGCCTGATGAATTCCTCTATGTCTGCTGCGAGAATGATGGGGTCTATTTTGGTGGTGGGGCAAAAATTAAGCCCTCGGCTGAGAACTTCGATTTCATCTGGTTGAAGTGTGTGGTCCGATAAGTTGACAATGGACTTCCCTGCAGTGGTACTGTTTTCTACTGTGGTACCGGGGGAGGCCTGGTTGCTGCTGGTGGTGATGCCGAGTTTCTCAACTTTTCTGTTCTTGGTGTGCATGTAGATGGTGTAGTTCCTTTGTCTCGTCTGCTTGGCAGAGTTTCGCAGCTGGTCTGCATCCTGAGTGCAAGTTGAGAATATGGACTCTATCTTGGTTTCCAGTCTACGGCGTTTGCTGTAGAGTTGGTGTATGAGGTGGTTGAGGAGGGTGAGAGAGGTGCGACAGCAAAGTCTCTCAGTGTCGTCTGTGTTATAGGTTGACCTGAGTGGGTTCGTGATCCGTAGTCCTTTCGGTATTTTGTCTGTTTTCTTGCATCTTTGTAGAAACTTGATGTCTGTGTCGATATGCGCGATCTTCTTGGAGATCCTCTCCACTTGGAGCTGGCAGTTTGCGGTGTCTATGGTAGTCATGATGTGGAGATGCCGGCGTTGGACTGGGATAAACACAGTAAAACTTCTAACTGTGTTTACCCCAGTCCAACGCCGGCATCTCCACATCAATGGAATAAGCCAGAGAGTGGTTGTGGAGGATTGCTTCTCTGAGTGGAGGCCTGTGACTAGTGATGTGCCGAAGGGATCGGTGTTGGGTCCATTGTTGTTTGTCATCTATATCAATGATCTGGATGATAATGTGGTCAATTGGATCAGCAGGTTTGCTGATGATACAAAGATTGGAGGTGTAGTGGACAGTGAGGAAGGTTTTCAAAGCTTGCAGAGGGATTTGGACCAACTAGAAAAATGGGCTGAAAAATGGCAAATGGAATTTAACGCAGACAAGTGTGAGATATTGCACTTTGGAAGGACAAACGAAAGACGAACGTACAGGGTAAATGGTAGGGCTCTGAAGAGTGCAGTTGAACAGAGGGATCTGGGAATACAGGTACAGAATTCCCTAAAAGTGACGTCACAGGTGGATCGGGTCGTAAAGAGTGCCTTTGGTACATTGGCCTTTATAAATCGGAGTATCGAGTATAAAAGTTGGAGTGGTATGGTAAGGTTATATAAGGCATTGGTGAGGCCGAATTTGGAGTATTGTGCACAGTTTTGGTCACCTAGTTACAGGAAGGATGTAAATAAGATTGCAAGAGTGCAGAGAAGGTTCACAAGGATGTTGCCGGGACTTGAGAAGCTGAGTTACAGAGAGAGATTGAATAGGTTGGGACTTTATTCCCTGGAGTGTAGAAGATTGAGGGGAGATTTGATAGAGGTGTACAAGATTTTGCTGGGTATAGATAGAGTGAATGCAAGCAGGCTTTTTCCGCTGAGGCTAGGGGAGCAAAAAACCAGAGGGCATGGGTTAAGGGTGAAAGGAGAAAAGTTTAAAGGGAATATTAGGGGGGGCTTCTTCACGCAGAGAGTGGTGGGAGTGTGGAATGAGCTGCCGGATAAAGTGGTAAATGCGGGGTCACTTTTAACATTTAAGAAAAACTTGGCGGGTTCATGGATGAGAGGGGTGTGGAGGGATATGGTCCAAGTGCAGGTCAGTGGGACTAGGCATAAAATGGTTCGGCACAGACAAGAAGGGCCAAAAGACCTGTTTCTGAGCTGTAATTTTCTATGGTTCTATGCAGTCCGTTTTTCTCTGATTGTGGTCCAGTATTGGAAAATCCCGGTACATTGTTCCCACATTCCAATCCAGTATTGGAATATTGCCCTCTCTTGTTCTCATATTCTGATCCATTATTGGAACTTTGCAGACTATTGATCTCAGATTCTGATCCAGTATTCGAACATTACAGTGTACTGTTCTCAGATTTTGTTCCAGTGTTGGAACATTTCAGTCTATTGTTCTCAGATTCTGATCCATTATTGGAACATTGCAGTTGATTGTTCTCAGAATCTGATCCGTTATTAGAACATCCCGGTCAATTTTTCCGACATTGCCGTCCATTATTGGAACATGATGGACTATTGTTCTCGGATTCTGATCCATTATTGGAAAATTGCAGTCTATTTTTCTCATAATCTGATTCATTATTGGAGCATCCCGGTCCATTGTTCCCACATTGTCATCCATTATTGGAACACTACAGGATGTTGTTCTCAGATTCTCATCCATTATTGGATAATCCCTTTCCATTGTTCCCAGACTTTGGACCAGTATTGGAACATTACAGTCTAATATTCTCCGATTCTGGCCCAGTATTGGAACATTGCAGTCTATTGTTGTCAGATTCTGACCCAGTATTGGAACATTCCGGTCCATTGTTCTCAGATTCTGATCCAGTATTGGAACATTACAGTCTATTGTTCAGATTCTGATCAACGATTAGAACATTGCAGTCTCTTGTTCTCAGATTCTGCTCCAAAATTGGAATATGAAGAATATGGAATATGGAGAATATGGAATATGGAGAACTGGCCCAGTAGTGCAAAAGGGTAAGGAAAGGAGGGTAGTGCTAATTGGGGACTCTACGGTGAGGGGGTCAGATAGGCGTTTTTGCGGACACAGACGGGACTCTCGGATGGTGGTTTGCCTCCCTGGTGCAGGGGTCCGGGATGTCTCTGGTCGAGTCCCAGAAATCCTGAAGGGGGAGGGAGAGGAGCCGAAGGTCGTGATGCATATAGGTACTGCTGACATAGGTAGGGTGAGGGAAGGGGTCATGAAAAGAGAATATAGGGAGTTAGGTAGACAGCTGAGAAAGAGGAATGCAAAGGTAGTAATCTCGGGATTGCTGCCTGTGCCGCGAGAGAGTGAGAACAGGAATCGGTGGAGAATGAATGCGTGGCTGAGGGATTGGAGCAAGGGACAAGGATTTGGGTACTTGGATCATTGGGACCTCTTTAGGGGCAGGTGTGACCTGTTTAAAAAAGACGGGTGGCACTTGAATCCCAGGGGGACCAATATCCTGGCGGGAAGGTTGGCTAAGGCTACTGGAGAGACTTTAAACTAGAAAGGTTGGGGGGAGGGAATCGAAATGAGGGGACTGAGAGCGAGGAGGTTAGCTCGCAAATAGATAAGGAATGTAGACAGGGTAAGAGGGAGGTTAGACGAGTGATGGAGAAGGGAAGTGCTCAGGATGAAGGTCTGAGATGTGTCTATTTTAATGCCAGGAGTGTAGTGAATAAAGTGGATGAGCTTATAGCGTGGATTGCTGCTTCGAATTGTGATGTGGTGGCCATTACGGAGACTTGGATGTCTCAGGGACAGGACTGGGTGCTTCAGGTGCCGGGTTTTAGATGTTTCAGGAAGGACAGGGAGGGAGTCAAGAGAGGGGGGGGATTGGCACTGTTGATCAGGGATAGTGTCACGGCTGTAGAGAAGGTGGACGCCGTGGAGGGATTGACTACGGAGTCTCTGTGGGTGGAGGTTAGGAACAGGAAGGGGTCGGTAACTTTGCTGGGTGTTTTCTATAGGCCGCCCAATAGTAACAGAGATGTTGAGGAGCAGATGGGGAAACAGATCCTGGAGAGATGTAGGAATAACAGAGTTGTCGTGATGGGAGATTTTAATTTCCCAAACATAGATTGGAATATCCCTAGGGCTAGGGGTTTGGATGGAGAGGAGTTTGTTAGGTGTGTCCAGGAGAGTTTCCTGACACAGTATGTGGATAAGCCTACTAGAGGAGAGGCTGTACTTGATCTGGTGCTGGCTAATGAACCTGGACAGGTGGAGGATCTCTCGGTGGGTGAGCATCTTGGGGATAGCGATCATAATTCTATCTCCTTCACGATAGCATTGGAAAGAGATAGGATCAGGCAGGCTAGGAAAGTGTTTCTCTGGAGTAAAGGGAAATACAGTGTCATCAGGGAGGAAATTAGACGGGTAAATTGGAAGGAGGCATTCTTGGGGAAAAGTAGCGAAGGAAAGTGGAGGATTTTCAAGGAATGTTTGTCTGGAGCTCTGCATGACAACGTTCCGATGAGACAGGGGGTTGTTGGTAGGGTACGGGAACCGTGGTGCACGAAGGTTGTGATGAACCTGGTGAATAAGAAAAGAGAGGCGTACAGAAGGTTCAGAGAGCTAGGAGGTGTTAAGGATTTAGAGGAGTATACGGGATGTAGGAAGGAGCTTAAGAAGGAAATTAGGAGAGCGAGAAGGGGTCACGAGAAGACCTTGGCGGGTAAGATTAAGGAGAATCCCAAGGCTTTCTACAAATATGTCAAGAGTAAAAGGATGAGATGTGAAGGCATAGGACCCTTAAAAGGTGAAGGGGGAAAAGTTTGTGCGGAACCGTTAGAAATGGCGGAGGTGCTTAATGAATACTTTACCTCGGTATTCACGGTGGAAAGGGATCTGGGTGGTTGTACTGCTGGTTTGCGGTGGACAGAAAGGATCGAGCATGTGGACATAAAGAAAGAGGATGTGTTGGAACTATTGAATGGCATCAAGGTTGGTAAGTCGCCGGGACCGGATGGGATGTACCCCAGGTTACTGTGGGAGGCGAGGGAGGAGATTGCGGAGCCTTTAGCGATGATCTTTGCATCGTCGATGGAGACGGGAGAGGTTCCGGAGGATTGGAGGATTGCAGATGTGGTCCCTATATTCAAGAAAGGGAACAGGGACAGCCAGGGAAATTACCGACCGGTGAGTCTAACCTCAGTGGTTGCTAAGTTGATGGAGAGGATCCTGAGAGACAGGATTTATGATCATCTGGAGAAGTTTAGTATGATCAAAAGTAGTCAGCACGGCTTTGTCAAGGGCAGGTCGTGCCTTACGAGCCTGGTTGAGTTCTTTGAAAATGTGACCAAACACATTGACGAAGGAAGAGCAGTGGATGTGGTCTATATGGACTTCAGCAAGGCGTTCGATAAGGTCCCCCATGCAAGACTTCTTGAGAAAGTGAGAGGGCATGGGATTCAAGGGGCTGTTGCCTTGTGGATCCAGAACTGGCTTGCCTGCAGAAGGCAGAGAGTGGCTGTGGAGGGGTCTTTCTCTGCATGGAGGTCAGTGACCAGTGGAGTGCCCCAGGGATCTGTTCTGGGACCCTTGCTGTTTGTCATTTTCATAAATGACCTGGATGAGGAAGTGGAGGGATGGGTTGGTAAGTTTGCTAACGACACCAAGGTAGGTGGTGTTGTGGATAGTTTGGAGGGATGTCAGAAGTTGCAGCGAGACATCGATAGAATGCAAGACTGGGCGGAGAAGTGGCAGATGGACTTCAACCCGGATAAGTGTGTAGTGATCCATTTTGGCAGATCCAATAGGATGAAGCAGCAGTATAATATGAAGGGTACCATTCTTAGCAGTGTAGAGGATCAGAAGGACCTTGGGGTCCGGGTCCATAGGACTCTTAAATCGGCCTCGCAGGTGGAGGATGCGGTCAAGAAGGCGTACGGCGTACTAGCCTTCATTAATCGAGGGATTGAGTTTAGGAGTCGGGAGATAATGCTGCAGCTTTATAGGACCCTGGTTAGACCCCACTTGGAGTACTGCGCGCAGTTCTGGTCACCTCATTACAGGAAAGATGTTGAAGCCATTGAAAGGGTGCAGAGGAGATTTACAAGGATGTTGCCTGGATTGGGGGGCATGCCTTATGAGGATAGGTTGAGGGAGCTTGGTCTCTTCTCCCTGGAGAGACGAAGGATGAGAGGTGACCTGATAGAGGTTTACAAGATGTTGAGAGGTCTGGATAGGGTAGACTCTCAGAGGCTATTTCCAAGGGCTGAAATGGTTGCTACGAGAGGACACAGGTTTAAGGTGCTGGGGGGTAGGTACAGAGGAGATGTCAGGGGTAAGTTTTTCACTCAGAGGGTGGTGGGTGAGTGGAATCGGCTGACGTCGGTGGTGGTGGAGGCAAACTCGTTGGGGTCTTTTAAGGGACTTCTGGATGAGTACATGGGATTTAATGGGATTGAGGGCTATAGATAGGCCTAGAGGTAGGGATATGATCAGCGCAACTTGTGGGCCGAAGGGCCTGTTTGTGCTGTGGCTTTCTATGTTCTATGTTCTATCCACTGTAACGCTGTTCTTTTCTCAGATATGAGCACCATTATTTTGTTTAATCAGTTTTTTGCTATGGAACGTATTACTTTATTTTGGAAAGTGAAAGATGTTTTCTTATATTTTAAAGAAATTGTGGAAAGTTGTATTCGGTATCATGACTTATTTGTCGATCACAATCAATCCACAGTTTCAGCACAGCACAGACAATGAAGTTAACATTCTAGTTTGATTATTTACCCTGTATCTCCCAGAAATAGAATCTGATTCCTCTTGAACAGCGTGTTCTGGGGCCAAGTTTCAATTTACAGTATTATGTGCTCATTAATTCAAATTTTTCAATGCCTTATGGTCTCAAATTTATATTGTGTTGTATATTTTTGAATGATTGCTTCATGTTTAATTTCTGTCACACTTCAATAAAAATTCAGCCTTATTTCATGCCAAAAAAATCCTCTTTCAGATCACTCCATTCACGTTTTCAGGGAAAGTGAAATACTAAAATGTCAATGAGATACATTTAAAATGTCCACAACACGTATTCCACTGTAGGAAACGCTGCTGTCTACTTAAATCCAGACTATTGCTACGGACAATTCTGTGGCAATTTCCAATTAAAGGTGTTTTGTAAGTGTTTTGAGTGATATGTTGTTGCCATAAAAGCAAGGGGGAACACCATTGCCTTGTCTGAATTATCCACTTGAGCAGACGTTCAAGAAAACGCATTAATGTCTAAATAGAAAGGGAAAATCTCGGACAACATCCTCAGCACTGAACTGGGAGATCAGCTGAGACTCTATACTCAAGTCTCTACAATGAGACTTAAACAGAAGATAGACTGACACAAAGGTAAGAGTGCTTAACAGAAGGCAGGACGAGAGTTTACAATGTTTTGACTCTGATTAAATTAAAGCTTCTTTTTCTTATTACTCAGAGTTTGTCAAAATCAGATTGTAAGTCGAATCAAATACAATTAGCACGGCTGATTCCGTGTGATGGGCCCCTGCGCTAGTTTACCAGACAGGCCTCAAATTCGGATGATAACCGTTTCAGTTATACATAATCTGCTAGGATAAGAGCTCACTGTTGTTACATTAGAGTATACTCTGCTGTGTGAGAATGTAACTGCGGGGTGTGGGACACCCGCCTCCCCAGCACAGCTCAATGGCTGAAACTGACAATCTAATTATTTAAGCTGAATCTTGTGAGAAATACAGTTGAACGCTTTTGAACAGGCTGTTGTGGTGCCTGGGTTCAATTTACAGAAAAAAATGTTCGATCTCATTCAAATTTGTCTTTTTGCATGATCGCTTAATTTGGAAACTGAAGTATTTTAACTCATTTGTTTTAATAAAACAAATTTTGGAGTGTACCTTTCGTAGTTCTATCAAATTTTGAAAGGTAATCATCCGCGCCCGATCGAGAAAAAAAAAACACCATTAAATTACATGCCATTTATTTCGTGGCGGAATTTCACCAGCTTAACTTCAATGAGATACATTTAAAATCCCTGTATCAACTATTGTACTGTAGGAAAAGTTGAAGTCAGTTTAAACTATATGTGCTGCTCCGTGCAACAGTTTGATAACGGCCACCTGAGACCACTTTTGCGATGATATTTGAGCGGCAGATATTAAACAGTCCAGCCGGGTTATTCCCCTGCCTTGTTCGAGTGCTCCTTATGAACGGACAATGGGACATTTGCGTTAAGATCTTGTCCAGAAGCGGGGACCTCAGACAATGCAGCACACACTCCGATCTGAACTGAGATATCTCTCGAGAAATTGTGCTCAAGTCTGTCGAACGAGACTTTGAAAACAGACTGATACAATGATATTAAACTGAGAGTGCCAACAATGAGCCAACTTTCACCGTTTCCCTTTTACTGGCAGCTTTCAATAGTTACTTTCCATCGATACAAATATGTGTTATGCTCTCTGTTGAATTGTGTCAGTCTTAGATTTGACACCCAGTCCAACCCCATTGATTATGTGACTTTGAACTCTGCAGTTCTTTTCCAGGCACAACAGACTAAAATACTGATCCTCCCCACTTACTGTGAACCAAATGTTATAGAATTGGAGCGTCATTTTATTACGCAGAATGTAATGTGCTGTGGAGTAAGAGATAATGCACTTAGTGTGGGCTCTCGGCATATATTTTATTTCTATGAATTTTGACACACAGTGGTGGTGTCTGTTCAGAAATCTCTGTGACAGAAATTTGTGTGACGATCCAATTGTTACATACCTAACTGATATGTTCAGTACATATATTCATGATTGCATGTACTTTGAATTGCACATTTGTAAAAATGCTTTGATGAATATGCTGTATTTGCACAGTATTATAGGCTTCCTTCCGAGGGCGAGTCTGTTTGTTTGAGTTCCAATGCAGATTGCTCAGTTTCCTTGCTCACTATTGTCAGATCGTGTTTGGTGGCATTTATTACTCAACCAATAATTTAAAAATATACTGTTTAACTGACGGGATATCGCTGTCACAACATTTATGCTTTTCACGAATTGTACATCATGGAATATTAACTAACTGGATCAAAAAACTACGCTTCATGTGGGGAAGGGAATTCCATAGATTATTTTGCACGGGTTCAGAAACTTATTTTATTGAGAAATAGATGGGAAAAATACCCGCGTGAGTTCAGTCGGTAGCATGTGCTGGTTTGGTTGATGTTCTGCATTCAGGGAGTTAACTTTCCCTCCACACTCCACATTTTAACAACTTTGCTTCCTGCAAGATGTGTTCGGGTTTGCAGTTCCTGTCTATTATGCATCTGAAAGAGTCGTAGTGGCAGCAAAAATGGGCTGCAGTCCGTAAAATGTTAAAATCTAATATTCACATTTGCAAAATTAGAATGTTGCTTAATCAGTTCCAATGAATTATATAATGCAAAAGTATTGCCTATGACAAAATTAGGTAAATTATCTCTCTTGCTGCTGTTGAAATTTCGAATAGAATTTTCCAAGATTTGTTTTAAGCATGAGTTTTGCCATTAAAGTAAACAATTTCACTCTTCACCTCATGGCAGAAGGAAAGAAATCATTCATTTTTGTCAAATATGCCCATTTAAAATACTGATTCCACTCAGCAAGCGGCGGAGTGAATGGACACGGAATGTAGCATGTCCTTGGCAGTTTACTCCTGCGTTTGACTGAAATGCATGTTGCACCATGAATCGTTTTTACCAATCGACAGCTGATCAAAATCAATGAACATGAAAAGTGCGCATTTAATTCCGATGAATGATCATCTGTAGCGAATATGGAACAGTTTGTGTCGAGGAAAATTCACAAGTTAATACGTATGTAGTGTTATTTGACTTTCAGCTCTACCGTTTGAAATAGGCGATTTTATTTCCCATTTTCCTTGCCGTCAGCCTGGAGGGGGATTTATCCTCTTGCGATTTCCAGACAGATAGGAAGAGAGAGAGAGAGCTCAGTGTCAGAATATTGCGAGTTCTAAATCAGAATCCAGGGGGAAAACTGCAGCTGTGCCGACTCCTCCCACACCAACCATTCTGTCAATGGGATTTCAAACTAGAATTTTCGTGTGGCGCAGGGAATTAAAGTTATTAATTTAAAATCACTTGCACTGAATTTAGAATATTCAGAAAAAGTATGCTGCAGATATGTATTCAGGGGAGGAAGGAAAAAATAGCTTTCTTGCTATTAAATATTAAGACTGACATAGCAGCGAGAACATTCAAAATAATACCACTGATTTCACGTACATGGATTGCATGAACAATTATGTCTGGTTATTGATGGCCTCCAACATTCTGAACTATATCATTCAATGGCATCTTTTATTTCATATATTTTTATGTTCAGTTCTTTCCGATAATTAATCGTCTTCACAGACTCTTTGTTAATGGCCCATATCACTTTGGCCATACGTTTTTTTCTGTATCACCTTACATAATGGCCAATATCTTTTCTGTATGTCTTATCAAAATTTCACAATCTCTGGAGATAAACTTGTTTGCTAGCCTAAAGTTGACGGAATAGGTTAGGAATGACATTATCATTGATTTCAATTATATCCGCAGCATGAATTAGATCTGTGCCTTACTCCTGCTCATATTTCTTATGTTCATTAGTCTCTGCTCACTTGTTAGGTATTTACATTATGTCGTGCAGTAAAACGGAATTCATGGTTACAGTTATAGTGATCAGAGTTTTCTGATTTTACAACCAGGAAAATATTTATTCAGTCAAGAGCTGATTATTTGAATACATAATTATTGAAAGTTATGTGATTCGTACAACTGGTCATATTTGTATAGTGTGTGTTCCTTTTGGCCAGTATTTTAACATTGTCTCAAATGTATGGTTAAAAGTAACGTTCTCAGGACATCCAGCAAAACAATATTTAACAGGGAGCTGCTCGAATCCGAATTGAAAAACATGAATGTAAAACAACACAGTAACCATGTGCTCTAATCAAAAGATCACAACAGAGCTAACTTCTGAATTGTCCGAATCTATCCTTCTCTTTTCAGAAATGTCCTGTTTTAATAAACATAATTTCCAACATTTTACATCAGCCTTAAATATTCTTCTTTTTCATTGTATTTTGTTGGCGATTATAATCAGTTCCAGCACCACTTTTACTGACACCTATTGATTTTAGTTGACAAATACTCTTAGTTCCAAATAACAGGAAGCATTGATGTTTCAGAGTCGCTGTAGGTTAATGAGAGCAGAGAATGCCAGTGAGCGAATTAGAACCATAGAAACCATACAGTGCAGAAAGAGGCCATTCGGCCATCGAGTCTGTACCGACCGCAATCCCACCCAGGCCCTATCCCCATATCCCGCCCGCTAATCCCTCTAACCTACGCAACTCAGGACACTAGGGCCATTTTTTTTAAGCATGGCCAATCAACCTCACCCGCACATCTTTGGACTGTGGGAGGAAACCCGGACCAAATCCACGCAGAGACGAGCACATGCAAACCCGGACCAAATCCACGCAGAGACGAGGAGAGTGTGCAAACTCCACACAGACTTTGATCCAAGCCGGGAATCGAACCCAGGTCCCTGGAGCTGTGAAACAGCAGTGCTAACCAGTGTGCTACCGTGTCGCCCGTGAGTCTTTGAGTATCAGCAGCCGCAATAAGGCCAACTGAAATTTGAATTGATTAGCAATCAAGCAGCAAATCAAGCTATGTATCTAAATGGTCATGGGCTGCAAGTATTAGCGAAGGAGAATATGAAAAGTCAAATATATTGAAGAATCCTCCCAGAACTGTTAACATTCTGAACATTATCCCGAATATAATTAAATGTTACTCGCTGTAGATTCTAATATCGTATTACAGCAAAAATATGTTCTTTTTCGGTCATTGACTACCATCAGGGATAATTGGTCAATGGTATTCAGAATTAAAAACTGTAATATCGTCTTTTAAATGTCATTATTCTCTGCAGGGATGGCAACACTATGGTGTTTCAGTCGACTCTTCCAAAATGAACAGCCCAAACGCAACCGCATTTGCACTGTTCAAACAAGAGACCCAACCACAGACACGACAAAGAGAGACTGTACCAAGTTATCAGTGTGTATCTGTGAAAACAATTCGCCTTCTTCTATCACATTACCAATGTTGGATTTCTGCAGGAATTGTATATATTGTTTCATGCGAATCTAATGAAATCACAGATGCCACTTCTGCAAAGTGAAGGGATTTTTTTTCCACAGCCATTTGGTGTATTTAAATGAAACCTTCACTCATTCCGAGCCTGGGCAAACTCCAACTCTCAGCATTTCATTACAGGCGGACCCGGAAACAGTCAACGTCGAGGTAATTGCCCTTTATTTACACATTATCTGATTATATCATTTCCAATCCAGATCATTACATCCAGAGACTGGCCGAGAATCTCAGTGCATTTCTGGTCAGTAAACAGCGCCCCTGCCCTTTAGCAATCACAAGAAGAGAGGCTCGTCCGGGACTTTCCGGAAGGTGTGTCATCCCAGTTGAGGGACTGCTGTTATGTTCATGCATAGTGACAATTGAGGTGGTTCCCTTCAGTGCAGAGGTTGTAGGGTTCTCTTCACTCACACGACTGTCTCTGACAAAAGGGCTATGCTTTCTATCTCAGCAACATTGACGTGCAGACAAGAAGGTCACACACCAGCCTTTCTTATTGACTGCCAGAGACAGGTGCATTTCAGCATTCACTCCGGGCCCAAGCATTCCTGGGACTCTGAGAACGGTTTTCTATCAATCAGTGCCAATCAAGGTGATTAAGAGCACTGTCACCCTGCTCGTCCCGTTCCCCGTCAGCTCTCCTTGGAATACAGAATAAATTCCGGGCCCACAGCGACCAAGATTCTTCTTGAGCAGCTGCCTTGGCGGAATCTTCTCTCTGACTCCTGGTACCTGCTCACTCACGTGGTTTCCATATATTTATCTTTCTATTGTTTCATGTTTCAAATTAATTTCGTCCTTTATTGCGAACCTAGGATAGTCCAACTGGCAGATTGATTCTTCATTATAATCGTGAATGTGTTGTCCCTGTGCTGGGAGACTGGGGGTTTAACTGGTTTTGAATCTTGCTATCATTTGTACTGGACAGAAAAACTACGACTGGTGAGCGGGATCAGTGAATGCGTTGGGAGATTGGAGATTCGCTACTTAGGGCAGTGGGGGACTGTGGAAGATTCTCCCTGGGACCTGGCAGATGCTGCTGTTGTGTGTCGGGAGCTCGGCTGTGGGACTGCACTCTCTGCTCCCCGTGGGGCTTACTTTGGCGAAGGATCCGGATACATTGTGACCTACAATGTTCAGTGCAGAGGGAACGAGAACGCCCTGCGGAAATGTCAGTCAGGTGGATGGTCGCGATATGACTTGTCACATTCCTATGATGCCTCTGTCATCTGCTCAGGTATTTACTTTTCTGCTTTCTCCATGTTTTATTTTCCCGACGACGAGGGAACTAACCTGGAACTGTCCGTCACCAGAAATGGAATGATAGTCATTGTCCAATTTGTCAGCGCATACTCATGTTGCATTCATATTAGAATGAACAAACCCCTCTGTAAGCAGTACGTAAATATTTGTCCTTTACCGCTCATCACGTCGTCCAGTGAAGTTTTCCCGAAAGCCACAGCCGCTGAGCTAGATTGCGGGGAATGTCACAATCACAGTTTAAATTTCCATTCGCGAAGCCAGCAGCCGCTCCCAGGCATTGATCAACCAAAAGTTCTTGGTTGCATTGGCCGTTTGTGGTGCGTCTGATCGCGTACATGAAGGTGAAGTCGGCCAAGGAAGTTTCTGAGCTCCAATGGATCAGCAGTTAGTATGGGTAGCTGAGAATGAAGAGACATAGTAAGATGCATATTTCATGATATATTGATTCGCATTTGAATATTTATGCCGTGCACTCAGAGATGGAAACACAGATTGGTCATAAGAAACACAGACACGTCCCTGGGACAGATTGAGAAAGAAAACACAATTCATTAGTGTCCCTGACCCACATTGCTCTCCCGGCCTCACTCACAGTTGATTCGTTGGCGATTTACAAAATGTATATTAAGTGGGATGTGACTACGTAAACGGAAATGACGTTTGCTGATCAACTGCTTGTGTATTTTGTGAATAATTTTCCAGTGGAATGCTTATGAACATTCGTAAGTCTCTCTTTAAGCACATAGCCACATTGAAGCTGACAATCCATACATCTTTTGCACACCTATCTTCCATTGTCCCAACCGAATGTCTTCAGTTACCTATCCGATTTCGCGCTGATTTGGCAGATTCCGAATGTCCCAAACAAATCCTTCTAATTTCTCTCCACTGCATATTCTCGGGGTGTGAACAGAATGACCATTTGTCCCACAGAATAGAGATGGCCAATTCCTATCTGAGTTTGATGGGATTCCCTTGTTTGCAATAACTTCCTAATATTAAATCTCATCAGGTTCCACAAACACAGCCAGGTGACAGGAATGTACAGTTGAAATGTTGAAATCGGACAGTTTATTAAGCATGTGTCGGAAAGATAAAAGGCCAAGTTTCTGTTAGCATAATTAGAAAATAATTAATATCAATAGGACAAATATTATTTGTGATATAATTCAATAAGCATTTTACTTCGTAAGAAATGGTTAGACTGCAGCATTTCAGTGACATTTTCATTGTTGAAAAGAAAGCAAGGCAACATACAGTGATATCTAAAAAAATAATTAATAGAATAGCAACTACGTTAAAACTGATATCTCCAGCACTTTCGCACACAGGGGGACGATAGAGTTCATGCGATTAAATGTGCCATGTGACGTTGATCAATAACGATATGGGATTAATGTTGACTTTTGCCGACATTTTCTCGAATTTTTCATCGAAAATAGTTTCAGAATTATGTGTATCCAAATATATTTCTCAGGAAGTACACTGCCCAGGCTGCTGAATGGAAGCCATCCCTGTGCTGGGAGGCTGGAGATTTATTGGAATGGAAACTGGGGAACAGTTTGCAAAGATGAGGCATGGTCATCACCTGAGGCGGAAGCTGTTTGCCAGCTTTTGGATTGTGGTTCTGTCACAGCGATGCCGCTTATCTCTCATTTTGGTCCAGGGTCAGGGCCTGTGATTGGTCGAGAAGGTTGTGGACACCAGCAAGATTTTGCAGTAATCTGTTCAGGTACAAACCCTGATAATTCGGGAAATTAATGTCTTATCCACAAATACTACGTGGTCTGCCTCAGAAGGCAGCGGACAAATGCGGAGCTTTCTTTTTTAAGACAGTTCGATAGATGATTATTGGACAAAGGGATCAAACGTTATTGAGTGAAGGTCGTAATGCATATATCTAAATACGAATAAGCCAGACATTGTCTTATAGAATAGCGGTGCAGTGTCGAGGAAGTGAATAACAGATCACTGCTCCTATTTGGTATTCCCGAACACTCTTATTAATAATGTCGCGATTTAATAACAGGGACGCGTTCCTGCGCGGTTTGCTGCAACATTGCAACAATTTCTGGACGAAAACAAATACAATATTACTTGAATGACTATAATAATCCATTACTGATTAGATTACTTTTGCAATAATAAATTTGTTGCAATATTTAATTGGGCGACAGGAAGGTTGACTTAATGCGCCTCTGGACTCACTGCTCAGGTTCCTCCTACATGCAAAAGCGAATGGCTGGATCACTGCCGGGCACAGCACAATTTATAATAACCGAGGAAGAGAAGCCATTGGCTTCGACAGCGCTGAGATTTTTGAAAAGAAAACCGAATACTGCTCTGCTATAATTGCAGAGTGATTCATATACATTCCCGAATAACGAGCTTCCTCTATATTTCGTCAATCACAGAATTCATACAGTGCAGAAGGAGGTCATTTGGCCCATCGATTCTGCACCGACCCTCCAAAGCAACATCTCACTCAGGGTTCTCGAGTTCTTATCGCACTCCTGTCCATCCCTAACTGCCCTAGAAAAAGTGGTGTCATGCTGTCTTCTTCAGCAACTGCAGTCCATTTAATGTGGCTGAGGCATTTGCCCTTTCCACTATCTTTCAATTTACGAATACTGAATTCTTGAAACGTGGGTGCGGGTATGGATGAGAGGGGAATAAAAAGTGAGGGCAGAGGTATTGACCTGGCGTGGCTATACTCAATTTCTGTTCAGAAGACAGTTTAGAGGCCTGATTTGCGCTCATGACTCAGATGGTATCTAAGTCTGTTTTATATTATTGTAAGAAGTTTAACAACACCAGGTTAAAGTCCAACAGGTTTATTTGGTAGCAAAAGCCACACAAGCTTTCGAAGCTCTAAGCCGCTTCTTCAGGTGAGTGGGAATTTTGTTCACAAACAGAGCTTATAAAGACACAGACTCAATTTACATGAATAATGGTTGGAATGCGAATACCCACAACTAATCAAGTCTTTAAGAAACAAGACAGCCAGTGAAACTCTGCAGGTCCACGCAACTGTGGGAGTTACAAATAGTGTGACATGAACCCAATATCGCGGTTGAGGCCGTCCTCGTGTATGCGGAACTTGGCTATCAGTTTCTGCTCAGCGACTCTGCGCTGTCGTGTGTCGCGAAGGCCACCTTGGAGAACGCTTACCCGAATATCAGAGGCCGAATGCCCGTGACCGCTGAAGTGCTCCCCAACAGGAAGAGAACAGTCTTGCCTGGTGATTGTCGAGCGGTGTTCATTCACCCGTTGTCGCAGCGTCTTCGCGACACACGACAGCGCAGAGTCGCTGAGCAGAAACTGATAGCCAAGTTCCGCACACACGAGGACGGCCTCAACCGGGATATTGGATTCATGTCACACTATTTGTAACTCCCACAGTTGCGTGGACCTGCAGAGTTTCACTGGCTGTCTTGTCTGGAGACAATACACATCTTTTTAGCCTGTCTTGATGCTCTCTCCACTCCCATTGTTTTGTTTCTTAAAGACTTGATTAGTTGTAAGTATTCGCATTCCAACCATTATTCATGTACAAACAAAGAACAAACAAAGAACAATACAGCACAGGAACAGGCCCTTCGGCCCTCCAAGCCCGCGCCGCTCCCCGGTCCAGGATTGAATCCTGAATCCAGGATCCCCGCCCAATTTTCCAGCCTATCTACATCCTAATATCCTATCCACCGAGCTGTCCCTCACAGCTACGATGCTTTGTTCATCACAACCTATTAACTCACCCCCACCCCCCCCCCCCCATTCCAGACCATGTGATCTCCAGGGAGAGGCGAAAACCCAGAGTGAAAAACCCCAGGGCCAATATGGGGAAAAAAAATCTGGGAAATTCCTCTCCGACCCCCTGAGGCGATCGAAACGAGTCCAGGAGATCACAATGGCCCTGATCGGAAAATGCTTCCCAACCCTATTCATTTCCACTTCCACGAACACCATATGAATTCCCTGCCCCCGAGACAGGTTCCCAACTATCCGCAGTCTCGCTCTGTACAGGCACCAGCAAGATGATCATAGAATGAAGCCTTAAAACGAGAAACAAGGAACAATTAGCCCGCGCCGCTCCCTGGTCCAAACTAGACCACTCTTTTGTATCCCTCCATTCCCACTCCGTTCATATAGCTGTCTAGATAAGTCTTAAACGTTCCCAGTGTGTCCGCCTCCACCACCTTGCCCGGCAACACATTCCAGGCCCCCACGACCCTCTGTGTGAAATATGTCCTTCTGATATCTGTGTTAAACCTCCCCCCCTTCACCTTGAACCTATGACCCCTCGTGAACGTCACCACCGACCCGGGGAAAAGCTTCCCACCGTTCACCCTATCCATGCCTTTCATAATTTTATACACCTCTATTAAGTCTCCCCTCATCCTCCGTCTTTCCAAGGAGAACAACCCCAGTTTCCCCAATCTCTCCTCATAACCAAGCCCCTCCATACCAGGCAACATCCTGGTAAACCTCCTCTGTACTCGCTCCAAAGCCTCCACGTCCTTCTAGTAGTGTGGCGACCAGAACTGGACGCAGTATTCCAAATGCGGCCGAACCAACGTTCTATACATCTGCAACATCAGACCCCAACTTTTATACTCTATGCCCCGTCCTATAAAGGCAAGCATGCCATATGCCTTCTTCACCACCTTCTCCACCTGTGACGTCACCTTCAAAGATCTGTGGACTTGCACACCCAGGTCCCTCTGCGTCTCTACACCCTTTATGGTTCTTCCATTTATCGTGTAGCTCCTCCCTACATTATTCCCACCAATATGCATCACTTCGCATTTATCAGGATTGAACTCCATCTGCCATTTCCTTCCCCAAATTTCCAGCCTATCTATATCCTTCTGTAGCCTCTGACTATGTTCCTCACTGTCTGCAAGTCCTGCCAGTTTTGTGTCGTCCGCAAACTTACTGGTCACCCCAGTTACTCCTTCTTCCAGATCATTTATATAAATCACAAACAGCAGAGGTCCCAATACAGAGCCCTGCGGTACACCAGTAGTCACAGGCCTCCAGCCGGAAAAAGACCCTTCCACTACCACCCTCTGTCTTCTATGACCAAGCCAGTTCTCCACCCATCTAGCCACCTCCCCCTTTATCCCATGGGATCCAACCTTTTTCACTAGCCTACCATGAGGGACTTTGTCAAACGCTTTACTAAAGTACAATGTAAATTGAGTCTGTGTCTTTATAAGCTCTGTTTGTGAACAGAATTCCCACTCACCTGAAGAAGGGGCTTCGAGCTTCGAAAGCTTGTGTGGCTTTTGCTACCAAATAAACCTGTTGGACTTTAACCTGGTGTTGTTAAACTTCTTACTGTGTTTACCCCAGTCCAACGCCGGCATCTCCACATTATATTATTGTGCCAAACTGTTCTCCCATTACAGTCCAGCTGACTAGACATGAATGTCGTACTGAACGGAAATGTTATACGTACCTGGCCACTGCATTTCTTGTTCTGACTACACTAACACGTAGAGTTTCACGGACTTACTCTGTCCCTAATTTCCTTTTATTTCATCAATAGTTGCAACTTAATGTCAGCTGCAGAAATAACACTTCAGCGTCATTTTGGATTCAAGTGTTCGATTGAAATATAATCAAGTGTAGACAATGTTGCAGGCTGGGATGACTGTAGGGACTATGGTTATTCCAGATACTCAAGTTTCTCTCGTTCAACACAGGGTAAAAATGAAAGTGAAATGTGACGCCTAATGTTGCTGTCTGGGTTCTGAATGAAAACATTAAAGAAATGAAAAGGGAGCAAAAAATACATTGGTTTCGATCTGAAAGAGATTATTTGTCTTGGACTTCTCATTTTTTCTCTTCATAGATGCTTGCAGAGCTTTCAGTGGGGATAGTGTTTATTTTTTACATCACACTGATCGCATTGGATTCGTCAGAATAAAAATATAGTACCGACAAGCGTACAGTGATATTTCAAACAGAAGCGTTGGCCGGGTGTGACGGTGGAGGAACATTAGGCATTGGGAGGTGGTCTCGGTGCTGAACAATTGCTATTGGACGGAAATCCAATCAAACTAAGAACGAAATCTGACAAATTCATGTTGATGAGCTATGTGATAAGTGGTCATTGATAAGTAAATTGCACTCTCGTGAATTGATATTACTCAGGTCGCCGAAATGCTGCACGAGCAGATGGAGAGTCCCGATGCTCGGGTAGATTGGAAATCCAGCACGCTGAACACTGGGAAACAGTGTGTGATCTTCACTGGGATTGGAATGCCGCAGATGTGGTCTGTGCTCAGCTGCAATGTGGAGTCGCTGTGAATCTACCAAGACGCGTCCAGTTTCGACAGGGCACTGGTCTCATACGGAGGAATCGCTTGGAATGTAAAGGGAATGAGACAAGTCTGTTCCATTGTCCTCTTTCTCCAGTAACTCAACACGAGTGCACACACAGAAACGATGTCAATGTGATTTGCTCCAGTGAGTACAAACAAAAAAACCCAAACAATCCCTGTAATGAATAAAACCAAAGGAAATGACATTATTGCCATTCCCACGAACAAAAGCATATCCAAACCAGTCTAACAGTTCAAATCGTTTTGACACTGGCCTCATCAAACGTTACCAATAATCCGCAATCACTTTTTAAATGAGGAAGTTATCAAAATGACGTTTGTTGCTGGGTAATTTGATACATATTTTTATTTACTTCGAAGTTGGGTCTCCTTTCTGCATATTTGATGTACCATTCATTGTCAAATGAGTAGTACTGTGCCCTATCACTAACCGTGCAAAACCTCAAGAACTTCATCCAGAAGTGCGTCATTAACTTTTCGTTCGCTTCATTAACCATACGGTTACATAACTTGCCAAGTGAGCACTCATATAAAATTGAATCATTGAGATCTAAAAATATATATATTTCGTAGGTTTATCTCATGGTTAAGTGCAGAGGGAACAATTTGCCACTTGCGCACCTTGTTAAATAAATATGTATTTGCTGTCTTTTACATTCAATTTCATTTGAGTTCATTGATCTGATGTTGCACACACCCTCTTGCCTTCCTTCCCCGAGCAATGGCGTTAAGTTTCCAGCTCTGTCAACATTCGCTTCTGCCAGAAAACCTTCCCAAATCACCACATCAGCACTGTTCTCAATTTCCATACCCTTCTACGTCTAGTCCCCTCAGTTGACATTAATTGGCTATTGTTTCAGTTATTTGCTGCAACATCTCTTTCGGTAATGGTAAGGGAATCAACATTGACCACGCACTTAAATGCCACAGGTGACAGAACAGGTCAGTTGATGAAATCTGCGCAACGATTGCTTTAGCAACACAACTCCTCTTTATTACTGATGAGGCAGATGTCAAAATTAGGATTAAACACGCTGCAATCGATTTGCAAGCAAATCTCAAGGAATTAAATGATCCCCAGGCAAGCAATCTAATTGAACGGCAGCAGGTAAGGTTCCATCCATCCTGCTACTTACACAAGCCATGGCGCATTGGTCTGCTTCAAAATTCTAGAGCCCTCTATCTAACATGAGGACCTTCTAAAACAATACATTTCACGTTCTTTTCCTGCGTGATCCTGGGAAATATAGCAGGTGAGTTTTGTTGCTTTGAGAATAATTCATCAGACATCTTAAATGCGTCACGTAATATTCAGTTTTAAGTACATTTCGAATGTATGGCAGATATGTGTTCCTTTAATTTCCCCAACATTGTACTCTGCTTGGTATTGGCATCAAATTGAATATTTCTTCAAAACGTATTCACTGGTGAAAAATATAAGGCTGAATGCTCTTCTTAAATT
Organism: Mustelus asterias; assembly: GCF_964213995.1. NCBI lineage: Eukaryota > Metazoa > Chordata > Chondrichthyes > Carcharhiniformes > Triakidae > Mustelus > Mustelus asterias. Next base: position 38,532 of record NW_027592078.1, read on the forward strand.
TCTGTCAGCTATTGCAAAAAGGAGCAAACAATGACAGTGACTTAAAGTGTCAGTTTTAATAACCTTCTTTCTTATTTAGTTCAACTTCTGCTTTACAATTTGTTCCTATTTTTCAGATGAAAGCTGGTCATTGAGATTAACGAATGGGGGAAGCAGTTGCGATGGGCGAGTGGAGATTTACCACAACAGCTCTTGGGGCAGAGTGCAGGACAGCTTCTGGGATCTGAATGATGCCAACGTTGTTTGTAGACAATTGGAATGCGGCGACGCAATATCCGTTTATAACTCTTCAAAGTACGGAGAGAGTGATGAGCCTGTGTTGTTGAATGATGTCCATTGTGAAGGAAACGAATCACACCTCCGGAGCTGCAGATCATTTCTACTGGATTCCTCTCTCAATGACAGATTCGGCGTTGGTGTTCTGTGCTCAGGTGAATAAAACTGTCGTTGCTTGCGAAACATAAAGAACACATTCTAACTGCTGAGGCATTTAGTAATGTTATTTTCCCTTTTTGTGGTGTCACCAAAACATGTTGTTAAGGTAATGAAGGTAGAGATGGGTGACCGAGCTGGATGTGCACGGCGAACAGATTTTATGGTGGATTAAAGCAAGGCAAAACTCACAACGGTCAACACAGGAACAAAATAGAGAACGCAACATGAAATAATGCCAAAAAATACATGCCAAAAACGTCATTAAATTGGTAGCTATATGCGTTTCACAGCACAATGAAAGACGGTGATGTGAGTGAGGAATTCATTTCAGAATATATGAAGGGTTCAGGACAAGGTTGAAGCTCCTGTTAGGACTGAGTACTCGAAGCACTTTGAACAGCCGTTTAAATCTTTAGTTCGGCAGCATTTGAAGTATGTGTGCTGTTATGGTGATCACACTGTCAGAAGGACGTGGATGCTTTTTAGAGTGTGCAAAAAAGGCTCTTCCAGCATCTTGCCTGGAGGATTTTAGGTATGAGGCAAGGTTGGATAAACCAGGATTGTTTTCACGGGCAGGACGCAGGTTCAGAATGACCTGATTGAAGTCAACAACGCCATAAGAGGCATACAAAAATCTGAGGTCACGTGGATAGTCAGAGGCTTTTTTCTCAGGGTGGATAGGTGGACGACAAGAGGGCACAGGTTTAAGTTGATAGGTGATAAGTTTATGGGAGTCCTGCGGGGAAACGTTAGCACAAAAAGGATGGCGGGTGCCTCCCATCCATTGGCTCTGTGTACACTTCCCGCTGCTCGGCAAAGCAGCCAGCTTAATTCAGGACCCGACGCACCCCGGGCATTCTCTCTTCCACTTTCTTCCGTCAGGAAAATATACAAAAATCTGAGGTCACGTACCAAACGACTCAAGAACAACTTCTTCCCTGCTGCCATCAGACTTTTGAATGGGCCTACCTTGCATTAAGTTAAACTTTCTAAACACCCTCGCCATAAATGTAACACTACATTCTGTACGCTCTCGTTTCCTTCCTTTTGGACTATATGGTTTGTCTGTTTAGCGCGCAAGAAACAATACTTTTCATTGTGTGTAATACATATCACAATAATAAATCAAATCAAATCAAATGAAAAGAAAACACTGCCAGTGGAGGTGGTGGAAACAGGCAAATTAGCAACATTAAAGGTGTATACACATGAACGGGAGTCGATCAGAAGCATAGAAACCATGTATTGGCGCAGTTTTAGTCGGGTCTTTTCTCCTGTGCTGTACTGTTATTTTTTTTCTTTTTAAAAGACATCAGAAATCCAGTGAACTTGACATGGTTAGATCTGGAAACGCTGAGGAGATGTGACATGATTGTGGGTGTGATGTACAAAATGGATATGCTTGAACACTATGATCCTCATTTAAAATTGAAGACGTTTGTTGAGCGGACCTCCTGTGTAGAGCAAGCAGAGCAGCGACGTTGAGGCAGAATTCTTAGGAATGGGTTAACAACGGGTTATGTGAGTGAAAGTTTTAAAGAGTAAATAATAGAATATAGGCCAGAAGGAGAGTTAAATATATGAAATCCTGGCTACAAAGCGAAAAATAGCACCTAAAGGGCTTATGAACGAGGCAAATGTGAGCCTTGATATTGGTCAAACTGCTCAGACTTGTGAAGAGGAGTTTGTGGGACAGAAAGGCCGTTTCCGTTAAAGCACAGTTATGGATTTTTTTGTGCGATTTGAACCGTAGAAAAGTTGGAGTGAAGTTATCGCATTAACTTCACATTAAAGTTTCATTATGTTTTGAATTGTTGGAACTGATATCTTTTGTGGAAATTGCGTTATTCTGTGAAGAACTTTGTTTGTGCAAGCTCAAATGACACAGTTGTTTTTTGCAACAGTTCCCAAATCCGGATAAAGGCACAGGAGATAAACATCTGTCCAGAAGATATTATGGTCCAATGCATTTTAATGAATAGTTGAGGATTAAAACTTGCATTACGAGATACATGAGATCTATTTATTTCAGTTGTTACATTTTAATTGTCAGTGAAGTGATGGATTGTTACAGCTAATAGTACTTTCATCGACAGACAAAGGAAGGTTACTGACGTTTACTTAAGCTGAGCATGTTTTTGAATCGGAAAATATGATTTTTTTTCTTTTGGAATATTTTACTTCAGTCAAATACTGATGACAATCTAAACATATTTCGGAATTTTGAACTATACCCTTAGATATATAGAGGTTAGGGGTTGGCTGCGTGCGTGTGTGTGTGTGTGTGCGTGAGTGAAGAAGACAGCCTGCAAATTGAATTACTCTGCTCTGGGTGATGGTGCAGAATGAATCAGACATACTTGGAACGTCATGAGGTTGGTCGAAGCCGAAATACTGAATTTCGAAAGTAGATAGACCGAATTTTCCGAGTCTGTGTTGTCTACCTTATTGAATTCAGAGCAGCTATGTATTGAGTAGTATCGCTGCATTGTTATAAATAAGCACCAATGTGGGAGTTGGGTTGCTTACTTGTGTGTATGACAAAGTGGTTAGTATTTTTGGGGGGGATTGTTTTGAAGGACTGATTTTAAATCTGAAACTGTAATCTTGCGTGCAAGAATTCAGTTTTCTTTCGGTTAATAACTCTTTCAGGTCAATAATGCTTTCTAACTTTAGGAAACTAAAATGATAAAATTATAATATATAAACTTAAACAGAAAATTCTCAAATTATGGGGAAATTTCGCGTTGTTCACTTCAGTGGGTTAATTTGCACGTTTTCTGAATGCAGAAAAAAAACATGTGGCCCAGGACATCAATAATCTCTCCGGGTTATGATATTATCAGCAATACGCATTGCTGACACAATAGCAATATAACGATGGGTGTTGCTCTGGTGTAGTTAGTGGCAATTTCCGATCTGAAACATGCAGCTTCAGATCGTAATTCTTTTTACAAATGTTAAATAGTAATTTTGAAGCCAATTTAGTGGAATAGTGTCATAAAGCACCGTGCAAATATCATAAAGCAAACCACAGAATCATATGTTTGAGGGTATAAACATATTAGACAGTGGATTAAACAGTTCAGCAGGAAATAGTTGAAATTAATCCATTGCAACGTTCACTGAGGAATAGGATAAAGTAGATACATAATTCAGGAAAGTGGTGATGAACTTGCAGTTTGCCCTGACGAGCTTCAAAATGGGGGAATCCCCCCGCCCGGATGAATTGCATCTCAGCATGCTGTGGGAGGCGAGGCAGGATATAGCAGAGGCACAGAGATACTTTCTGAATTCTTCTCTGGGGGAAGTGCCAGTGGACTGGAGGATGACTAATAGGGTTCCAATTTGCAAGAAGGGTGATAGAGATGAACAATTTAAATACATATTTCTGAGTCTCACATCAGTGGCAGAGAAATATTGGAGAAATATTTTGAGATGAGAATTAGTATCCATTCGGATAGGCATGAGTTAATTATGGAAAATCAGCTTGGCTATGTCCAAGGTTGGTCATGATTAACAACTTTGTTCGGACTTTTGTGAATGCAATCAAGTTTGGGGATGAGGAAAGTTCAATTGATGTAGTTGAGGTTTTAGCAAAGCTTTGACGAGGTCCCATTTGTCAGACAGATTGTGAAGGTTTCAGCATGTGGAATTCAGGACGACATGGCGAGATAGCTCAGGAACTGCTTCGTAATAGGGCACAGATGTTAGTGTTAGAAGGCCGTCGAGTGACTGGAGGCCAGTGCCTAGTGGTGTGCCACATAGATCACCACTGTGACCCTTATTGTGTATTATATACATAACTGATATAGACAGAATATGAGGGGAGCATTAAACAAGTTTGCAGATGACATGTAAAATGGGAGGGTGGTTAATACTGAAGGAGAATACTGTGTTAATACTGAATTTACAGAAACATGCAGGTGGGTTGGTCAGATGGACAGAACAGTGACAACAGTCATTTAACCCTGATAAGTGCAAGGTGAAGAAGAAACAACGCCAGGATGCATTTAATGAATGGCAGGGCACTGGGAAGCTCGTAGGAACAGACTTATGCACAGTTCCTTGAAGTCGGCGGAGCACATGAATAGTATAGTTAGAAAGGCATGTGGGATACTTGCTTTTATCAGTCGTGGCATAGATTATAAGAGTGAAGAGGTAATATTGGAACTGTACAGAACGTTGATTAGACCGCAAATGGAGTATTGTGTGCAGTTATGTTCAACTCATTATAGGAAGGATATGATAACACTAGAGTGGGTACAGAGGAGGTTCAAAAGCATGCTGCCTGGGATGGAGAATTTGAGCTACAATGAGAGACTGGATAGGCATGGATTGTTTCCTTTAGATAAGAGAAGGCTGAGGGGTAGGGGTATATTTGAGGTATATAAGATTATGAGAGGCATGGACAGAGTGATTATGGAGAAGCTGGTCCCGTTGGTAGAGGGGTCATTCACAAAGGAGCATAGTTTTTGGATATGAGCCAGAGATTCAGAATGGATTTCAGTGAAAGAAAAAAAACGCCCAGATATGGTGGGAATCTGTAAAACATTGCTGGGGAATGTAGTGGAGGCCGGAAAACCTACAATCTTTACAAAAAAATCGGATGAGCACTTGAAATATCATAAAATTCAAGAACATGGACAAGTACAGGCAAATAGGATAAACGCGTATTTAGTGCTGATGACTGTCGGTGCCGACTCATTGGGCCAAATGGCCTTTTCAGCACTGTCTGAATCTAATACTTTGCGGCAATCTTTTACAACATAGAATGTTGATCATATTAATCTTTGGATCCAGTAAGTGCGGTCTTGATAAATTTGCTGTCAGTTCGTACACAGCAGCATTGTCCTCAGCTTAAGGGTTAACGAGATTTTTCTTTTCCAATTCTGAACGTCCACTCCTTTCAAATTCCTGGTCACAAGCTGCACTAAGACTGATTATGTTTCATCGTGTTTCCTTTACTTTTTGAGCTGCAATTGTTTATCGTACAAATGGTCCTGTTTATTCTGACCAAGATTCTATGATTTTTTCCCCTCTTTCGTACCATCCAATAGCCACACGGTAGCTAATCAGTAGCTAAATTAATCGAATGTTTTAACTTTGCTAAGAAAGGTCATGACAGGGCTTACACATCGCCCATAATCTCTTTCCGAGTACTACTAGCGTATTCAGTTTGTTATATCGAAATGGATTCTGCTCAGAAGAGGCAAATAGCATTTCGAAAGATATTCAACTTAGCACATTGTCAAAGGGAGAGTCCGATGCTGGGAATCACATGAGTAAAAGAATGAGATAGGAGGTACCACGTGTTTCTAATAATATTCGCATTACCTCCAAACATGTTGCACATTTAGGAAAAAATGCAGGAGATATGTACAGCTACATTTAATTCGAGCTATATTTTGAAGTCGAGGTTATATAGCAGGTCGATGCAACTTTGCACAAGATTGATGAGTGGGTCATATAGAACAAAACATCAGGGCATGCTTCGCTTCTCTAACAATGTCCATAATTTTATTCATACGTTAGGAACGAAAGGGTTGTCAGGGAAAAAATCGGACCTCTCAGGAACAAAAGTGGGGAATTATGCTTAGAGCCCAAAGAAGTAGGGGAGATCCTAAATGAGTACTTTGTGTTGGTATTCACAAAGGAGAGGGATGTGTTGACTGGGAGTGTCTCGGAGGGGAGTGTTGACCCGTTGGAGAAAATCTCCATTACAAGGGAGGAAGTTGTCGGTTTGTTAGAGAATATAAAGACTGACAAATCCCCAGGGCCTGATGGAATCTATCCAAGGCTGCTCAGGGAGACGAGAGATGAAATCGCTGGGCCTCTGACGCTAATCTTTGTCTCGTCACTGGACACAGGTGAGGTCCCAGAGGATTGGATGATAGCTAATGTGGTCCCGTTATTTAAGAAGGGTAGGAAGGATAACCCAGGTATTTATAGGCCGGTGAGCTTGACGTCCGTGGTGGGGAAGTTGTTGGAGAAGATTCTTAGAGATAGGATGTATGCGCATTTAGAAAGGAATAAACTCATTAACGATAGTCAGCATGGTTTTGTGAGGGGGAGGTCATGCCTCACTAAATTGGTGGAATTTTATGAAGAAGTGACTGGAATGGTTGACGAGGGAAGGGCCGTGGATGTCGTCTATATGGACTTTAGTGAAGCGTTTGACAAAGTCCCTCATGGTAGGCTGGTGCAAAAGGTTGGATCTCATCAGATAAAGGGGGAGGTGGCTAGTTGGGTAGAGAACTAGCTTGGTCACAGAAGACAGAGGGTGATAGTGGAAGGGTCTTTTTCCGGCTGGAGGCCTGTGACTAGTGGTGTTCCGCAGGGCTCTCTATTGGGACCTCTGCTGTTTGTGATTTATATAAATGATCTGGAAGAACGTGTAACTGGGGTGATCAGTAAGTTTGCGGACGACACAAAATTGGCAGGACTTGCAGATAGTGAGGAGCATTGTCAGAGGCCACAGAAGGATATAGATAGGCTGGAAATTTGGGCAAAGAAATGGCAGATGGAGTTCAATCCTGATGAATGCGAAGTGATGCATTTTGGTAGAAATAATGTAAGGAGGAACTATACGATAAATGGCAGAACCATAAAGGGTGTAGATACGCAGAGGGACCTGGGTGTGCAAGTCCACAGATCTTTGAAGGTGACGTCGCAGGTGGCGAAGGTGGTCAAGAAGGCATATGGCATGCTTGCCTTTATAGGACGGGGCATAGAGTATAAAAGTTGGGGTCTGATGTTGCAGATGTATAGAACGTTGGTTCGGCCGCATTTGGAGTACTGCGTCCAGTTCTGGTCGCCACACTACCAGAAGGACGTGGAGGCTTTGGAGAGAGTACAGAGGAGGTTTACCAGGATGTTGCCTGGTATGGAGGGGCTTAGTTATGAGGAGAGATTGGGTAAACTGGGGTTGTTCTCCCTGGAAAGACGAAGGATGAGGGGAGACTTGATAGAGGTGTATAAAATTATGAAAGGCATAAATAGGGTGAACGGTGGGAAGCTTTTCCCCAGGTCGGTGGTGACGTTCACGAGGGGTCACAGGTTCAAGGTGAAGAGCGTGGGGGAGGTTTAACACATATATCAGAAGGAGATATTTTACACAGAGGGTGGTGGGGGCCTGGAATACGCTGCCAGGCAAGGTGGTGGAGGCGGACACACTGGGAACGTTTAAGACGTATCGAGATCGCCACATGAACGGAGTGGGAATGGAGGGATACAAAATAATGGTCTAGTTTGGACCAGGGAGCGGCACGGGCTTGGAGGGCCGAAGGGCCTGTTCCTGTGCTGTATTGTTCTTTGTTCTTTATTAAAGGAGCATCCTAAAAAAAACAAATAACACTCATCAATCACCATCACAATCAAGGAAAATATTTCTGAATCATCGAAAACTCTCTTTTATCCTGGCATCCAAGAAAATTTAAATCCCACCATTGGATTTACTATTCACAGTTTATTCTCCTCAGCAGCCCCTACCTTGACACCATCAGTGTGTTCAATCTAATAACAGTTTCACCTGCACCATCACATGAAATTGACATATCTAGTTTCTCTCCAATATTTGATCATGCCCCATTCGAGCTAGCTTGTTGATGGTTTCAATCTCTTTCCCTCTGGATTCTACTTCCACTGAAATCACACATTCATCCCTATTTTTCGGTTAGTTAATACTTTGCCGATTCTTCCTGCATGTTCTGTGCCCCTTTCATTTGAGAGTTAATTGCAATATATTTGAAACACGAGAATCATATATTCAGCCCTACTCTACCACAGAAACAACCCTTAGTGAACGTGCCAAAGGCAAACTATTGCTCCTTCTCCTTCTGTATTACTCTTCAGTTTACGATACAGTTGGTCATGGATCTTTTATCCCAAAACTGCTGTCCACTGACTGAGGTTGGTTGGGAATGCAATCTATTGGTTCCACTCTAAGCTAATCAATCAATATGATGGAATTATCAGCAACAATCTTCACTTTCCTCGACAGTAGGCTATTGTGGTGTCCTCCAAGCATGATATCCTGATCAAAAACTGATTTTTGTTTACTTGTTGTCTTTTAGTAGCATCCTGCGGAAAGAGAGTGTCCATTTCCAAACAAAAGCAATGGACTGCGAATGCTGGAATCTGAAACAACAACAGAAAATGCTGAAAAATCTCAGCATGACTCTTAGCATCTGTGAGAGTGAATAGAGCTAATGTTTCGAGTCTGGGTGATCTTTCGTCTCGCTGAGAGACTCGAAACGTTAGCTCTATTCTGTCTCCAATAGTGCTGTCAGAACTGCTGAGATTTTCCAGAATGTTCTGTTTTTGTTTCAGATGCCAGGATCCGCAGTATTTTCCTTTTGTCATGTCATCTGTAATGCTGATGTGATTGTTGACATCGAGGTGTCTTTCTCTGCACCTGTTCATACCATCACCAAAGCTCTTTATTTCATTTTGTTACCCTTACGGTTGGTGATTCAAATTCACTGGTAGCTCGTCTGTCTAAATCTATTCCTCGAAAAGTAGATGTCATTCAAATTTCATGTGCCTATTGCCCACCTTTGAAGACGTCTCTCGATCGCATCTCCAGAGCCGACAGTGAATTATCTTATGTCCACACAAATGCTTTTGCAACATCTTTTGAGTTCACAGCTCGCAGTACACTTCAATTTCTGCCACTACTGGCCTTATGGAAAAAAGCTAATAATTGTCAACACAACATTTCAAATATTTTCAACCGAAATGTACCTGCAATGAAACCCTCTTTGCTTCGTTAGATTGTTCATAAATAAACACAAATACTTTTAAACACCTTTTGTTTGCCTGACTTTATTTGTACTTACCTGGTTTCAGATTTTCTTGTGCACTATAGATTAAAAGCATTGTGAACATTGAGAAGGAAAGGAGAGGGCGCAGGATGTAGTATTACAATCATAGCTAGGGTGTAGAGAAAGATGAATTTAATATGAGTGACGTCCATTCAGAAGGCTGATGGTGGCAGGGAAGAAGTTGTTTTTGAATCGGTTGGGACTTGACCTCAAACCTTTGAATTTTTGTTCCAAGGGAAAGAGGTGTAAGAGAGTATGCCCGGGGTGCGTGTGGTCCTTGATAATGCTGGCTGCTTTTCCGAGGCAGCGGGAAGTGTAGACAGAGCCAATTGACGGGAGGCTGGTTTGTGGGAAGGACCGGGCTTCTTTGACGACACTTGTAGTTTTTTGCCATCTTGGACAGAGCAGCATCCATATCAAGCTCTGATACAGTCAAAATAATGCTTTGTATGGTGCATCCATAAAAGTTGCTGAGAGTCGTTGGGGACTTGCCAAATTTCCTTAGCCTCGCTTGAAAATAGAGGCGTTGGTGGGCTTTCTTAACTATAACGTCGCCGTGGAGGGGCGAGGACAAGTTGCTGGTGAACTGCTGACCTAGAAACTTGATGCTCTCGACCATTTCCCCTTCATCCCCTTTGATTTCAGCAGAGGCATTTCCTCCACTGAGCTTCCTGACATCGATGCCAATCTCTTTCGTTTTACTGACATTAAGGGAGAGATTATTGTCGTTGCACCAGTTCACCAGATTCTGTATCCCCTTCCTGTACCCGTCTCAACATCGTCTGAGATCCGACCCCTTTCGGTGGTGTTATCAGGAAACTTGCAAATCGAGTTGGGGGGGAATTTGGCCACGCATTCATAGGTGTATAAGGAGTATAGAAAGGTGCTGAGGACATGGTCATGTGGGGTACCAATGTTTAGGATAATTGCAGAGGAGTTGTTGTTGCCGTTCCTTACTGATTGCCGTCTTTGGTTCAGGACATCGAGGATCCAATCACAGAGCGAGGAGCCTATCCCAGGCTACTGACCATCCAATGTTAGTATTCAATGGTGTTGAATATAATCTACCTAACTTCTTGCCCAACAGGACATGAACAGTTAAGACTGTCAGACGGTGAAGACCGATGCGCTGGCCGAGTGGAGATTTATTACAATGGGACATGGGGCTCAGTGTGTGATGATTCCTGGGATCTCACGGACGCCCATGTGGTTTGCAAACAGCTGTCATGTGGAACTGCATTGGACGCAGCACTTCCTGCTTCAAGTGGACCCAGTGTGGACTCAGTTTGGTTGGATGAAGTGAACTGTTCCGGTGACGAGTTGTTTCTATGGAACTGTCCCTCTGCATCACGGGGTAACCACGACTGTAATCAGAAAGAGGATGTCAACATTATGTGTTCAGGTAACGGAGATTTCAATGTGTTAATTGTTCTCAGACAAAAACATGAGTTCGCAAAACAGATATTTCATTGATAGAAATGGAAATGCAGCACACAGAAATAACCTCGAATTACGAATGGATATTTTATTTAATTATGAAGCAAACATAATTCTTCATCGAAACAGTTCTGTCAATGGGATCACGGCCCATTCTTCCAAATTCCAATGAATCGAGTCCTAAACTGTTCAACTTTTCTCATAAGACAATCCCTCCATACTGGAGATCATCCCAGTGAAACTTCTCTGTTTTGCCTCGAATGAAGTATTATTTTCTTTCAATAAGGAAACGAAGCTGTTCACAGAAATTAAGATGTAGTCTCGACAATGCTTTGTGCACTTGCAGACAGACTAACTGTATTGGCCATGCAAAATAGTCCCTCAGTCTATCCAAACAGGCGCCGGAGTATGGTGGCTAGGGAGTTTTCAAAGTAAATTCATTGCAGATATAAACCAAATTGTGACAATAATAAATATACTTAAACTTCCACAAATTACCCTCCAGCCCCCTTGAAACAATTGCCATAATTGATTAAAGAAAATCCCAAGGCTTTTTATACATATATAAAGAACAACAGGGCAGCCAGGGAGAGGGTTGGCCCACTCAAGGACAGGGGAGGGAATCTACGCGTGGAGCCAGAGGATTGGGTGAGGTATTAAATTAGTATTTGCATCAGTATTCACCGAAGAGAAGGACTTGATGAATGTTGAGCCTGGGAAAGGTTGTGAAGATAGTTTGAGTCATGTTGAGATCAAAATGGAGGAGGTATTGGGATTCCTGATGGGATATGCCCCAGAATACTGAGGGAGGCGAGGGAGGACATTGCTGGGGCCTTGAGATAAATCTTTGTAGCCTCACTGGCTACAGGGGATGCCCCAGATGATTGGAGATTAGCGAATGTTGTTTCTTTGTTTAATTAGGGAAGCAAGAATAATCCAAGTAGTTACAGGCCGGTGAGCCTTACGTCAGTGGTAGGGAAATTATTGGAGAGGATTCTTCGAGACAGGATTTACTCCTAGTTGGAAATCAATTGACTTATTAGAGAGAGGCAACATAGTTTTGTGAAGGGGAGGTCGTTTCTCACTAGTTTGATCAAGTTTTTCGAGGAAGTGACGAAGATGATTGATGAGGGTAGGGCAGTGGATGTTGTCAGTAAGGCCTTTGACAAGATCCCTCATGGCAGATTGGTGCAGAAGGTGAAGTCGCATGGCATCAGAAGTGAGCTGGCAAGTTGGATACAGAACTGTCTCAGTCATAGAAAGCAGATGGTAACAGCGGAAGGGTGCATTTCTGGATGGAGGGCTGTGACAAGTGGCGTTCCTCAGGGATCAGTGATGGGACCTTTGCTGTTTGTAATATATACATGTATATATATATATATATATACATATATGTATATGATTTGGAGGAATATGTAACTGAATGATCAGTAAGTTTGCTGATGGCGCAAAGGGAGGTGGATTTGCAGATAGTGATGAAAATAGAAGATAGAACAGTACAGCACAGTACAGGCCCTTCGGCCCTCGATGTTGTGCCGAGCTTTGTCCGAAACAAAGATCAAGCAATCCCACTTCTTATCATACTGGTGTGCTCCATGTGCCTACCCAATAACCGCTTGAAAGTTCCTAAAGTGCCCGACTCCACTACCACAGCAGGTAGTCCAGTCCACACCCCAACAACTCTCTGAGTAAAGAACCTACCTCGGACATCCATCTTAAATCTCCCACCATGAACCTTATAGTTATGCCTCTAGTAACAGCTACATGCACCCGATGAAATAATCTCTGAACATCCTCTTTATCCCCCTCATCATCTTATAAACCTCTATTAAGTCGCCTCTCATCCTCCGCCGCTCTAAAGAGAAAAGCCCTAGCTCCCTCAACCTTTCCTCGTAAGACCTAGCCTCCAAACCAGGCAGCATCCTGGTAAATCTCCTCTGCACTCTTTCCAATGCTCCCACGTCCTTCTGATAGTAAGGTGAATAGAACTGCACACAATATTTCAAATGTGGTCTCACTAACGTCCTGTACAGTTGCAGCATAACCCCACGGCTCTTAAACTCAAACCCCTTGTTAATAAACGCTAACACACTATAGGCCTTCTTCACGGCACTCTCCCCTTGAGTGGCAACCTTCAGAGGTCAGTGGATATGTACCCCAAGATCTCTCTGTTCCTCTACATTCCTCAGAACCCTACCGTTGACCCTGTAATCCGCATTCAAATTTGTCCTGCCAAAATGAATGACCTCGCACTTATCAGGGTTAAACTCCATCTTCCATTTTTCGGCCCAGCTCTGCATCCTATCAATGTCTCTTTGCAGCCCACAACAGCCCTCCACCTCATCCACGACTCCAGCAATCTTGGTGTCATCAGCAAATTTACTGACCCACCCTTCAGCCCCCTCCTCCAAGTCATTGATAAAAATCACAAATAGCAGAGGACCCAGCACTGATCCCTGTGGAACACCGCTGGTAACTGGTCTCCAGTCTGAAAATTTTCCATCCGCCACCCCGCTCTGTCTTCTATGAGATAACCAGTTACTTATCCAATCGGCCAACTTTCCCTCTATCCCACACCTCCTTACTTTCTTCATGAGCCGACCATGTGGAACCTTATCAAACGCCTTACTAAAATCCATGTAAAAGACATCAACTGCTCTACCTTCATCTACACACTTCGTTACCTTCTCAAAGAAGTCAATCAAATTTGTGAGGCAAGACTTCACCTTCACGAATCTGTGTTGACTTTCCGGGATTAAGCTGCATCTTTCCAAATGGTCATAAACCCTACCGCTCAGGACCTTTTCCATTAACTTACCGACCACCGAATTAAGACTAACCGGTCTATAATTACCAGGGTCATTCCTATTTCCTTTCTTAAACAGAGGAAAAACATTCGCCACTTTCCACTCCTCTGGAACTATCCCCGTGGACAGTGAGGACCCAAAAATCTAAGCCAAAGTCTCTGCAATCTCATCCCTTGCCTCCCAAAGAATCCGAGGATATATCCCATCTGGCCCAGGGGACTTATCGACACTCAGGTTTTTCAAAATTGCTAATACATCTTCCCTCAGAACATCTAACTCCTCCAGCCTATCAGCCTGCATCACACTCTCATCCTCACAAACATGAGGACCATCAGAGGATACAGCAGGATACAGATCAGTTGGAGACTTGGACGGGGAAATGGCAGATGGAGCTTTATCCGGACAAATATGAGGTAATGCATTTTGGAAGTTCTAATACAGATAGGAAATATACAGTAAATGGCAGAATCCTTAAGATTATTGATAGGCAGAGGGATATGGGTGTACAGGTGCACAAGCCATCGAAGGTAGCAACGCAGGTGGAGAAGGTAGCCAAGAAGGGACACAGCATGCTTGCCTTCATCAGCCGGGGCATTGACTTTAAAGATTGGCAAGTCATGTTGCAGGTTTATATGATCTTAGTTCGGCTGCATTTGGAATATAGTGTTCAATTCTGGTCGCCACACTTCCAGTAGAATGAGGAGGCTTTGGACAAAAGAATTACCTGGATGTTGCCTTGCATGAAGGTATTAGGTATGAGAAGAGGTTGGAGAAACTCAGTTTGTTGTAACCGGAACGACGGAGGTTGTCGGGCGACCTGGTAGAAGTCTCCAAGATTATCAGGGGCGTGGACAGAGTGTAGAGTCACAAGCTTTTTCTCAGGGTGAAAGAGTTAATTACTCGGTGGCATAGGTTTAAGATGCGGGGGAATGTTGAATGGAGATTACGATGCAAGTTTTTCACTCAGAGGGAGGTGGGTGTCTGAACTCGTTGTCTGCAGAGGTATTGGAAGCAGATACGATAGCGACTTTTAAGGAGCGTCTTGACATATACATGAAGAGGATGTGAATAGAGAGATATGGTCCCCGGAAGGGTAGGGGGCTTTAGTTCAATCAGGCTGCATGTTCGGTGCAGGCTTGGAGGGCAGAGTGCCTGTTCCTGTGCTGTAATTTTCTTTGCTCTTTGAATAAGCCTTCCAGAATACCTACTACATCTTTGTACTAGCTTTCTGTGCTTTTGCACATGGAGTCCCAAGTCCATCTGTGTTGCAGCTTTCTGAGGATTTTCACCCTTTAAGTATTATTTTGTTCTGTGCTCTCCCATCCAAAATGAACAACTTCACGGTTTCCCACAGATACTTAATTTGATAATTATTTGGCCACTTACGTAACCTACCAGGCTCTCATTGTAAACTGTTTTCGTCCCTGTCGCAACATGCCTGCCCACGTTCTTTTCTGTGTTGCCTGTAAATTCGGCTAAAGTGCAATCGTTTCCTTCCTGCAAATCATTAAAATATGTTACAAGTATCTGCTGTCCCAGCACTGTTCCTTCCGAAACCCCACTGGATACTGGTCGCCAAAATGAAAAAGAACCCCATCTCCCTGCTCGCTGATTCCTGCCCATTAGCTAATTCTCTATCAATGCCGAGTTACTGCCTCCAAAACGGTGGGCCTTTACCTTCGGGCTTTAATCTTGGCGAGATACGTTGTGGAATCCCTTGTCGAAATCCATTCTGGTTGAGAATTCGTTGAAAACATCTGTAACTTCTTCAAATGATCCAATAACAACTGGCAAGAGTGAGATAATCACTTACTTTAGAGTAGATTTTATTTACATCTTTACCCACCGAAACAATGACCAATAGGCAGTGAACTTCGTATTTTTATTATTTATGACCTGCTCATCGATCATGCAGCGAGCTTACGAATGAACCATTGCACATTTCTAATTTCATTGACAGAGTACAAAGAGTTACGGTTGGTGAATGGAAAGCATCGCTGTGAGGGGAGAGTGGAAGTGTTCTACAATGGCACCTGGGGAGCAGTGTGCTCGGACAAACTGGATAACCATGATGCAGAAGTGATTTGTAAACAGCTACACTGCGGCGCCTTTTCTTACATTAATTATGACGCTCAGTTGTTCGGGCCAGGAACCGGACCCATATGGCTTGATAATATTGAGTGTAATTTAAATGAGAGAACGCTTTGGCAGTGTCAGACAGACCCTTGGGGTAAACACAACTGTCAGCACTCGGAAGATGCGGGTGTTGTCTGCTCAGGTAAGCCAGCACACGTATAAATCATGTAGCCTTTTCAGACATTGGTGCCCAATTCAATTATATTTTCCTCCTGCTAACAGAATCCATCGTGGGTAAAGAGGAAGTCGACAGGCCACCGGAATGCGTTCGCAAATCAGTTGTTTGCATTTCTTCATTACACTGAACATTTGAGGTATTCGTGGCTTTAGGAATGGAGATGTCAATAATAGTTTCTATTTCCAGATTTGGGACTACCTGTGCGCTTGGTTGGAGGAGACAACAACTGTTCAGGGAGAGTAGAGATATTGTGCAATCACCTCTGGGGCACAGTATGTGATGACCCATGGGATATTGAAGATGCCAATGTCGTTTGTCGTCAGTCGGGTTGTGGTTCCGCTCTATTTGCCCCAGGAGGGGCCTATTTCACTCAGGGTGAAGGTGATATCTGGCTAGAAGAGGTGAAGTGTACTGGAATGGAATACTTTCTCTCTGACTGTCCTACATCATCGTCCGCACAATCAGATTGTAATCATAAAGAAGATGCCAGTGTGATCTGCTCCGGTAAGGGTCCAGACACGTGATGAGTTTGTTTTGTTCGGTTAGAAGGAGGCAGAGTTTTTTCATAAATGAGTGTCAGCAGTTCCGTTTCTTAAGATAAACTCTAAGGTATCAATCTCATGACTTAATATGCAATGCCTTCCACAGGACCCGAGGCCGCACTGACAGATTCCCCATCCTCAACTGCAGGTAATGTTCCTTAAAATCTTTACAATATCTTGAATATTATTCCTGTTCTTCACAGTGCTCGCACTAGCGATACTCATGTTATTGACATTCTCTTGGCATTGTAAATTTAAAAGAAAATATTAGTGTTTTCATCAGTGATTTACTTTTGTTTGAGAAATGCAATCGTTGTGTCTATTTCTTAAATCCCTCTGTGATTTTCCGCTTAAGCACAGGGAATTGAGAAGACTCCCATACCTGTTGTCATCTGCATTACACTCGGAGTTTTGTTAATCTGTGAGCTATCAGCACTAATGGCTGTCATACAGAGAACTCTAAAAAGGAAAGGTGAGTTTCATATCTTACCTCTGATCTAACACTGGACCAGTCATCATATTTCACATCCCGGACAGTCTGCATTTATTACACTTTTCCAGAGAGTCTGAGTTGACAACGTGAGAAATACATGTTAATCTACTAACTTCCTTTTTTTAAATGTTCAATGCAGTTGTTGATTACGATGAAGACAAAGAACAAAAAAAACTGGAACACATCAGCACAGAGAGCAGCATATGTAGAGGAAACAGGCCTAACGTTCTTAGACGATATGCCTCTTCCTCAATGCAATTATGGAAATGTAAATTAGTTGCAAACTTCATATTCGTTCTCCAAGATCACACAGTGTACTCGATACAAAATAAGTTACTTGTTGTACCGATGAATCACATTTGCTTCAATTAAAAATTCACATGTCACTCATCCTTTCCCACTCGGGTTCCATTCTTCTTCTTCTTCTCATTCCTAACGCGCAATAATATACAAAACATTCCAATTCAACTAATATATAATATTAAAAACCACCCTGAATATGGATAAACTGATGACTTTTCAAACTGACGAGATAAAACAAAGAACAGTTTTGTCCTCATTCGCCCGTCAAAACTGATACAGTCCGCAGAGTTCAGCCGGTGTCATACGCAATCACATCGCACAAGCACATACACATGCAAACACATTTAAAAAATATACCTATTACATACAAATAGTCTCCTCCTTATTCAAGCTGACTGGCTTTGTCAAATCACTGTTTTCCTCGGTTTTCTTTACTCCTGTCACACATGAGAACCCGTCCTGCACTACATTTCTCCTAAGCAGACTCAGTAAAGTGTAAAATCCCTCCGGAATCTGGCTTGTAAATTCTGGGAGAATGATAATGTCCGGAGCATGAGGCGCGCCTGAACCTCAAACTAAATGGAGCAAAACTTCAGAAGTTTCCAGAGTTTAAATCGATGATGGAACATGGTTTATGATTATAACTAAACCATGAAAAAAAATCGAAATTTAGAAATGGTATCAATAAATATCAATATATGTGAAAATAATTAATGTTCTTAGCTCAACGGAACACTTGAGGAGCTGATGTCCAAGTTAGGATAGTTTGTGGGGGGCGGGGGGGGGGGGCGCGGGGAGGGGGGAGAGGCGGGGGGGGGGCGTTCTGTACAGACAATTTTTCTCACTTATTAGACAATGGGACTGGTCAAACTGCACATTATCTTTATTTTTCATAGAACAAATGTCACTTTCATTTCTCAGAAACTCACAGTGGGAAGTGGTTCAACAAAATATTCCTTTGTCAATTTCAGGCGTGTTGCATTCACCAGTGAAGAATTATTTCTGAATCAGTGTTGATTTTCTTAATGATTTGCAGGTCCTTCTTCAATATTGCTCCATGAATAGCATTGCAACTTAAGCTCCATCTTAATTATGAATCATAAATATATAAGGCAGCAACTTTCAGGAAATACATAAATCAGAGGCAAAGGCAAATAACTTCAATTAGGAAATATATTTTACAGCAAAGAGCCAGAGGCTGACACACTGACCCTATTTCAAGATAAACAGGAACTGCTCCTCTATTAAGTTAAGGCGCAATTAAGCACAACCTCAGATGTAAACCCGGGGGAATGTACTGAAAATCAATTCACTCTTTGCTTCCTGAAACAGATGCCGTCACTGGCGCCAGTGGTCCACCTGCTGGCTCGTATCAAGGAATTTATGAAGAAATTGAGAGTATTCCATCTGGCAAGATTTTCGATGAAACTTGTGGCTCAGGTATTTATACACATTCTGGCTGATCGCGAACGTTCACTGAAGGAATGCCCTTTCCACTGAAATTCCCATTTCCAATTGAAAATTCACCGAAATGACATGATCAGCAGTATAATCAGTATGCTCTTGTGATGGAATACTTTCACATTGAGCGTCTCCATGAAGATGAGTGCAGAGAGAAGTGATGGGTTTGGGAAGATTGCCCCTGCTCCTTCCTGTCTTATTTGAACAAAAAACAAAGAACAAAGAACATTATAGCACAGGAACAGGCCATTCGGCCCTCCAAGCCTGCACCCACCATGCTGCCCGTCTTTACTAAAAGCCCCTGAAATTCCGGGGACCATATCTCTTTATTCCCATACTATTCATGTATGTGTCAAGATACACCTTAAAAGTCACGACAGTATCCAATTACACTCCCTCCCCCAGCAACGAGTTCCAGGCACCCACCACCCTCTGTGTAAAAGATCTGCCTCGAATATCTTCTTTAAATGTTGCCCCTTGCACCTTAAACTGTTCCCTCAAGTAAATGACTCTTCAACCCTGAGAAAATGCTTCTGACTATCCACTCTGTCCATGCCTCTCATAATATTGTACACTTCTATCAGGTCGCCCCTCAACCTCCGTCGTTCCATTGAGAACAAACCAAGTGTCTCCATCCTCTCCTCACAGCTAATGCTCTCCATACCAGGAAACATCCTGTAAATCTTTTCTGTACCCTCTCCAAAGTCTCCACATCCTTCTGATAGTTTGGTTGTAGACAACGATAAGGAATCCCTTTTCCTATTTCTCACTCAGCAGCATACTGACTACTTCAGGTGTCTGAGCTGTGAAGAGTAACTTTATTGACTATAACATAATTCAGTCACTCCCATGGCGGAATGTGTGTGTGTGCCTGTGGGGTGGGGTGGCGAGGAGGGGGGAGGGGTGTGGTGGGATGAAAGGGGTAAGCGAGGAGGGGGGGAGGGGCGAGGGGGGGTGGTGTCGTGGGGGGAGTGTGCTGGAGGGGGCGGGAAGCTGGCTGCTACGGAACAACAAACAAAAGAAGTTCTATTGAGGAACATATAGAACCATACAGCACAGAAACAGGCCCATCGAGCCACCGTATGTATGCCAAATGGCAAATACTAAAGCATATTAATTCCATTTTCCAACACTTGGCCCATAACCCACTATGCCTTGGCGATTTAAGAGCTCGGTCAAATGCTTCTTAGATGTTGCGAGAACACTTGCCTCCACCACCTCTTCGACATTTGTTCCATATTTCCACCACTCTTTCAGCAAAACATATTTCCTCAGATTTCCTCCAAATCACTAACTCTTCACCTTAAATCTCTGCCCCGTGGCCATCGTCAGCTCAGCTATGGAGGATCATTACTGTGTTCTACCCGATCTATGCCTCTCATAAGTTTGTGTTCCTCTATCAGATTTTCTCTCAGTCTCCTATGCTCCAGGGAAAACACACACATCTTATCGAGTCTCTCCTCACAACTGAAACGTTCCTTCCTTGTGAATCTCATCAGCACACCTATTCGTGCAATCATGTCCGACTGAAAGGCAGACAATCAAACTGCACACAATCCTTCATCTGTGCCGAAACAATGTTTTATAAAGTTGTACCAAGAACTCGTTGTTCCGATATTCCATGTCTGGCTAATGAAGGCAAGAATTCTGTACATCATCTTCACGATAATATCGATGTGTTCTGCCACCTTTAGGCAACTATGGACTTCTACACCAATGCCCCTTTGCTCGTTAATAATCCCCAGTGGCTGACTGTTCATTGTGTATATGCTACCTTCGTTGGACCTCCCACAATACATCAGCTCATATTTATCAGAATGTGTAGTTAATTTAGGATAAATTATACAATTATCCATATAAAAATAATCATGAGATTATTTCCAGTGCCGTTAAATTCATAGAATGTTGTTGCAGGAAACAAATAGCAAGGGAAAATGTACTTACAATGCATAAATAATAATATAATCCGCGTGGGAGTACAAAAGAATAGGAATCTCCACTATATCGAGAAAGGGGGAATGATTCAGAGCAGATGGAATCAAAAGGTAAAGCAACAGCTGGAACCGAGTCACTTGAATGCAATTGCCTTTTAGATCGCAACTAGAATGGCAAAATAATAGATGGGAGGAGCCAGCTGAGGGACAACATAGATACCTTAGGAATGAAAAAGTCATTATATTTAGGAAGGTGCCCTATGTCGATCCTCAGAAAATTTGAAATGTTGTCCCGCAAAGAGCTGCGAATATATAAGCTGTCAAATATGTAAGAAAAAGTCAAGTATGAATGTCACATTGTGGACGAAAGAGACATTGTTTGAATTGAAGCTGAAGGAACAAGAATGCACGAAGAACATGGAAAGCTGGAGATGGAGAAACCAAGAAAGAAGACAGGATGGTAGGAGGCACGAGAAACAATGAAGAAGGCAATGAAGTTAAATTATATAGCAAACCAGAATAATATTGCAACATATTGTATCGGATATTTTAGATATTTCTGTCAGAAGTTAGTGAACACTGCAATGAAGTAAACGTGAAAATCCTCCAGATGCCACATTCTGGTGCCGACTCGCCTATGACATCGGAGAAAAAAATAGCAGACTACAAAATCGAGAAAGATCAAATGGCCATAGCACTAGAAGTTCAGGTTAGAAAACAAATGCAATCACTATCTAATTGTGAGGATTTAGAATATTCGTAAGTTAGATAAGCTGAAAGCTTATCCAATGACCTAAAACATGACAGTGGCGACATTACATCTGTTAAAAATATACAAAGCAAAAAGTGTGCAATATCTGAATTCTACCTGATAATTAATAATGACTATATTTGAAATGTGTGATGCAACATGTCCCTTGCACAACAGACAAATCATCTTTAGGTTATTAGACAAAATACAATGGGACACCTGCTAAATGAGAAAATACGACACAAAATACAAACATATTGTGATTAGTAAGTGGACTTCGAGAATGAAAACTACGTATGCCTCAAATGGTAGATGAGATGATCACCAAATTGATCAACATTTCAAATTCCATTTGATAAGCTATTGCATCATTACCTCATGAAAATGCCTCATGTATGCGTCAGCCTTTGTTCAGGTGCCAGCACTGTTAGGCAGCGCTGGTTTCAACTCATTCTACAGAAGCAAGGCTAAATTATCAGTGCGATTATGAGGGAAAGATCCACATACCGAGGGCAAGAAGTGGATGAGACGTTCAAAACGTTCAAATATACGTTGGTATATTTCAATCCAAATGAGAGGTCCATGTTTCCCCTCTCATTTTGGACTGAAATATACCACAGAACCAAACTGAAGCAGGGCATGGCAATTTTCCTGGTGCTTTGGCAAATATGTTTTCCATCATGTTTCATCACGTAATCAGACCATCACACTTAATTGTTCGCATTTAATTGAGTAAATCAGCTGTCATGTTTTGTTTGTTACATCAGTGTTTGAACATAAACAAATTCCTAAATGGCCGCAATAACTTGTCAATGCCGTCTGGCTAAGAGCATACAATGTTAATGCAGATATTATGATGATCTCTCTGGTCACAGTTTAGAAAGCACTACCTACGAGTCTTGCATAGATATACAGAATGGCAGAATGCGGGACCTTGTGTTTCACAAGCATCCATGCAGAACAGAGATTTATGATACAAACATGGGGATTAATCCTGCACTTCCTACATTTGTCAATGAAACTGAATTCCCCCCCCAGGGTGGGGATTTCAACATTCGGGCAATAATAAATTATAACCTTAAAATTTGTGTTCATTCGTGACTCTCTTCGTTTCTTTGCAATGTGTTCATAATGGAAGCACCTATTCTGCGATTTGTCTTATCCACCTGAAAATTCTGAAATTCCAGAATCTGATATTTAATATTAATTGTCCAATTATGTGCCGCAATATCAGTTCAAAGACACTTACGCTCTATTTTGGGAATGAATGAATAGGTAAGAATACATTAACGCACTGAAATATAGTATGATGCATGTATCTGGGTTTTCATTCCCACAGTCACTGCCGGCGAACTTACGTTAGCAATTATAAACAACTCCGTGCGGTCGGGGGTGGGTGTTCGCTCTGAGAGGATTCGTCATCAGCATACACCGCTCAATGTCTCTATATGAAAAACATACATTATGCTTTATAATCTGCAATCATTCCCTTTGTTTGGAAGAGGTCTAACACTTACAGTATGTCGCCTGCAATAGGAACGGCTTTATTTGGACAGTGTTGCTCTGATCAGAAGGTGCGGATAATTCTCCTTGAACTATTGTATTTCTGTGTATTTAAGTTTATGACTGAAAGGTGCCCTATTAAATTTCCAGTATAGTGACACAGGAACGATGTACGTACTGGGCGCTCTGCCCCTACATTTCAAGTTATCTCCCCAATGATAAATCATTTTGTCTTCAGCAGTTTCTGCTTCCATGGATTCCCTCAATCAGATCGAATATTACACCAGTCACAGCTTAGGTAGCACGGATCTGGGATCAGAAAATCCAGCTTGGAGCTCCTCCTGCTTTCAGGGTCAGTATGACTTCAATTTTGTGACTGTCAATTTTGTTCCCTTACCCAACTCCAAGTCCCCCCCCCCCCTCACCCCCCAAACCCCCCACTACTCTCTCTCTGCTATCGAATAGTATCAACTCAGCATCAAAACGACCAAACGGTCTAAGGGCGCTGCCATGAACGCGCAGTGATGTAGTGGTTAAATTTAACAATGCTGGAATAATATACATCTGACACATTATCAAACTGACTGCACCCAGCGGTAAAGGAAATGAAAACAATTTTCGACTTTCTGCCAGAAAAAATAAGAAATGCCTGTTCGTATTTGATGGTTGCTACATTGTGATCCTTGTGCCTTCCAAATTGAGACGATCCGAACACCAGTTAGCAAGCTGCAAACTTTCTTGATGTTCTCATCTTTCGACACATAAGGTCAACGTTCATCAATTTTCCTGTGCTCAAACCCGGGTAGATTGACACAAATATGGTCATTTCTGTGTGTGCAGTGTTAGCAAGAATTTTAATGGAAATCTCTATTTCATTGCAGATCCGGTATTGGGCGATTATGATGATGCTGAGACTGAAACATATGGGACAAGGGTAGGTAACTTGTTGATGAACAGAGATCCTGATCACCGCTTCACAGAAAGGACTGCTGACGGCGATCTCTCTCTTCTTGGTGAGTTCAATCACTGACACTTACCCAGTAAAAGTGATCTGTGTAAAAAGGCTGTTTTCAATTCAATTCTAACCAACGGCCAGAAAATTGAGAGGCAACCTCCAAAAATATCTGAGTTCGCTGGGCAGAAGGTGTCGTTGCAAAGCGCCAGTTGTACTGGAGACGATGTCCATGGTAAGATATTTGCGGTACACTTTCAATTTAAACAGACTCATCCCCAATACATCTTGTGTAACATAAACTATTCAGCACAAGACAGTCTTATCTTACTGGAGATGTGAAGAACAGGTTGTAAGTTACATAGCCTGATTACATTCCAGTAATTGCAGGCAGTCAGCAAATCCGCTGTTTAATTGGAATACATATTGCCGAGAAAGAGAATGAAACACCAGGTTTATCAGGGGACGATTTGAGATGGTGTAGTTCTTGTTTGCTGTTAAGGCAATGGATATTTTCAAGTATCAGTGGGCCCTCTTCTGTATCCTTTCCCGTCTCCTCAAATGGCTCAGCTGGGGAAAACAAAGCCATTCCATTGGAAACTTCGATCGTTACTTTCCGAATCAGTTTTGCCCCTGCAATCACATGTTATTCTCCATACACCTGAGTTCATTGTTTTAAAAAAAGCTTTAAGGTCGAATCTTCCTGTTGTTCCTGGAGTATCATCGATCCCAGTTCATCACCAGCCAGATTTTTTTTCTAACCCCCCCTCCATTAATTAAGCACGCTCTCTGCAAACCTTTCCAGCCATAGATCTTCCCGTACATCCTGGCCATTTGGAAACCCCGCAATGAAATCCCGACGTGATTTGTGGCTGAAGGCCACTCTACCGCTCTTTGTGTCTTGAGGTCACAATTCCAGGCATAACTTTCTAAAATGCAATGACTTTGCTATCTGCCTGATTTTGCCATTATGCTGCTTTATGTAAACATTTGTTTGCAAGCACTTCTCTGTAAGTTATGAGAAATGTCTGGCAGTCAATTGTTTAGAAAAATAAGAGTTGCATTATTCCTTCACTCCCATCATAACACTATACTCTTTATCTCATCACAAAACACAGCACTCATAACAACACAGATCCCACTCAATTGTCATCCTCCTAGTTTGGTAAGAAAGAGTGCTTTCGCCCTGACAGTTACAAGTTGTGTGATTCCCGTGCAGAAGGCCAACGACCCTGTGCCTGAAAATGAAGAAAGATCATTACCAACCGGTTAACAACAATGTTTAATTATCTCTTCCAATGTTTATGCGGCGGTGATGAGATTGTGCCGTGTGTGGTTTCTGTCGCTTGTGATGTGACTCCATCCATTAGCTAAGGTTAAAATTATGCGAGCGAACAAGTTATGTATTGATTAATCAAAGATATTTGAGGTGAACAGGTTCAGATTGACGAGTAAAGATGAGAATTATCATGTCCTAGTGGCGGTTGGAACTTTTTTTATAGAGCAAAAGAAAATGAAGATAGACAACGTATGAACAACTCAGGTCAAAAGCACGCTTTAACCTCGTGTTTGAAATGTAATCACTCTTGACATAACGGACATGGGGACGCCGTTTGCACTACACAAACGGATAACTTGATTCAGTGAGAACGACAAGATCAGTTGCTAAATGGGATGGCTGATTGAATGGCAGATAATGGTCAGATGCTGGC
>NW_027592079.1:0-64000 GCF_964213995.1 Mustelus asterias
ACAAAAAATGAAGATGGCGACTGGCACAATGGATAGTTGTCCCACATGAATATTTCAATGGAGAGACAGAGATTTAAAGATGACAGAGACTCAGAGGGGTGCAGTGTACAGACTGCTCACTCAGGGTGATTTGGAGTTTGAGAGACTTTACTACAACTGCACTGAAGTTTAGTGTTTGGACTGTGCAGAAGGACAATATCTTTGTATCTCAGCCTGTGCTACCTCTGAACTCATTGCAGTTGGTGGACAATGTAGAGGGAGCTTATCCTTGTAAGTGTTTGATGGGGGCAATCTTGTGGGTGATGTAGTCTGAAGGTGAATTATGGGACCATGTCTAATGCTCTGAATTGAACCTGAATTGCGTTTACCGTTGTGTCTGTTTGCTGGGAAAGCAGGTCCGACATCCTGTAGCAGGATGGTCCTGGAAACAAACAGCGGCGTTTACCTGTGTGTCTGTTTTCTGGGGAATCAGATTCTTCATCCTGCAGCAGGATGGTCCTGGAAACAAACAGTGCCGATTTTAAATGGATAGCAGGTGAGGATCCGCCCCTATTGACAAAGGGAGTTGAAGTCACCCTCCTTATACTAGCGTTCAGGTGAAGAGCAGGAAATGCTTACGTTGACACTGAAATGTTTAAACATTAAGTTTTGATTACATTTAACACTTGTTTCAAATTCATTATATTAAATTCTAATGCGAACAACTAAAATCCATCCAATTATCATTGGAACATCCTATCATTGTCCCTTGTTGAATATGTAGCGACTGTTCACTGGTAATATGCTTTTTAAAATTTCTGAATCAGTTTGGAATGGGGCAAGTGCTGTCCCAGACCTCATCAAAGGGAAAGAAGCCAGGCAATTGGTCGCAGTGTCAGGAGGCGGGCATTTTGGAACAGTGGCCAGAAATCTCTCAGCTTCTCAGTTATATGGAAAGGAATAAAGAGAGTTCAGTGAACAAGTACTTGAATTGGGGGAAAGACGATTTCAATATCATAAGACAGTTTCCAGCAAACGTAGACTGGGATCAGTTCCTTACAGGTCAATCTATATTTGGAATCTGGATGTCTATTAAAGTGCCAGAGTGAGAATGCAGGGCCCGTTGGTTTTCTCTAGGAGTGAAGAGTAAGTTCGGCAAGTCCAGGGAATCCTGGAAGTCAAGAGGTATCGAGGGTTCCATAAAAGGGAGGAAAAGGAGTAAGTGGTATGTGCAGAGCACAGAAAATGAGGGAGGGCCTCAGCAAGCTGCTGAAAAACCAATCAGGAGGGAAAAGAGGGGCCACAACATATAATTGGCAGACCACACTAAGGAAAACCGCAAGGCATTTTCTCAGTATGTTTGGTGCGAGAGGATGACCAGGGAAAAGTGGGGCCCATCAGAGCACAAAGGAACCTCTGTGCGAGGAGTCAGAGGACGTGGTTGAGGCCGAACATTATTTTTTTCATCTTTATACACAGAGGGGAAACATTTTAAACCTGGAGATTTCAGCAGGAACAGTAAGATTCAAGAACACGTTAAGATCAATAAGAAGCAGGGATTGGATGTGTTAGCGGGAATATTGGTGCATAAACCCCCAGGGCCTGAAGCAATTATACCTCAGTCTTCTGTGGCAGTCACGGAAGGAGATTGCAGGGACACACTGAGGGAGATATCGACATCTTCGCCGAAGTGACCGTGGGATATCTAATGTGATCCCTTTATTCAAGAATGGCAGCAGGGAGTACTGAGGACTAACGTGAACCTGGGGTGCAAGTCCATTGATCCCTGATGGAGCCGGTGCTGCTAGATATGTTAGTTTAGAAGACATACTGAATGCTTGCCTTCATTATCCAAGACATAGGCTATAGGAGCAGTGGGGTCCAGGCCCATCTCAGATCATTAGTTAATCCACAGATGGAATATTGTGTAAAGTCTGGTCGCCAAACTTTGGATGGAATAATTCCACTGGAGAGGGCTGAGAGTGAGATTCAGCAAGGAGTTGTCTGGAACGGGAAATTGCAGCCATTATGGAGAGACAGGGTAATCGGGGTTCACTTTCACTGGAGGCACGGAGGCTGAGGAAAAACTTAATAGAGATACACAAAATTATCAGAAAGGTAGACACGGTATATTGTCAGAATCTCTCCCAATGGCAGATGCGTGGCACAGTGGTTAGCACTGCTGTGTCACAGCACCAAGGAATTTGCTCAGATTCCTGGCGTTTGTCACTGTATGTGTGGAGTTAGCACGTTCTCCCCGTGACTGCCTGGGTTTCCTCCGAGTGCTCCAGTTTCTTCCCACAGTCAGAAAGACGTGCTGGTTAAGTTCATTGACCTGATTAGGCGCCGGAGTGTGGCGACTGGGGGAATTTCACAGTAATTAACTGTAGTGTTAACGTAAGCCTTACTAGTGACGATGAAGGAAACTTTTACTTCATGTGTCTCTGGCAGGTGGGCATGGGATCATGGAGAGGGGAAAGTGGTTAAGAGGGGATATGAGGAAATGTTATTTCACACACAGAATGATGGGAATATGGAACAGGCCCCTGGACTAGCACTTTAATAGTCAAGGCATAATCCAATACGGATCTAGTGCTGGTAAATGAGATGATTGCAGATTGGTAATTGATGGCCAGCATGGACATGATGGGCCGAAGGGACTGTTTATGTGCTGACTGACTCTGTAAATCTATGAGAGTTACTGGGAACAGACTAATGGAATAGATTGGAGCTTTGAATCAGAGGTTGTTATTAAGGATCGAATTAAGTTTTCAATACGAGAATGTATTCAGTTTATATTCTCTCCAGATGTAGGTTTAATGCATGAAGAAAGGCCAAAAAAATCCGAAACTGTCGACAATCTGAACACATGTTTGATGTAAGAAGAAAAAAATGGGAATGTTGGAGCAGAATGTATTTGTCCAACGCTCGAACCTCTGCTGATATTTAATGTCATCACCTTGTTTCTGCAATCAAACAAATTATTAACGAGCGATAAACGAAATAAAACTTTCCTATCGAGCAGGGAGAATTCTCAGGTAATATTTCCCCTTTTGGACAGGCGCGGATCAAGAACTTGGGGCAACGTCAGAGAATAAGCCTATTTAAAATGATGATGAGTTCGAATTTCCACTCTCAGTGCGTCAGTAGCCTGTTGGTTTCTGTTTTCAGAGAGAGGTGGTGGCGTTGGGGATTGGGGGCGTTGGGGATTGGGGGCGTTGGGGATTGGGGGCGTTGGGGGCGTTGGGGGCGTTGGGGATTTTGGGGTGGGGACAGGGGAGAGTGGTAGGAATGGCGCTAATCCTCGAATACATTCCAAACTGATTCAGATATTTTTTTAAAAACATATTACCAAGGAACAGTCGCTACATTTTCAACTAGGGACAATGATAGGATGTTCCAATGATAATTTTATGGATTTTAATTGTTCGCATTAGAATTTAATTTAGTGAATTTGAAACAAGTGTTAAACATATTCAAAACGTAATGTTTAAACATTTCAGTGTCAAAATAAACATTACCTGCTCTTCACCTGAACGCTAGTACAAGGAGAGTGACTTCGACTTTTTCCGCTGAGGCTCGGGGAGAAAAAAACCAGAGGGCATGGGTTAAGGGTGAAAGGAGAAAAGTTTAAAGGGAATATTAGGGGGGACTTCTTCACGCAAAGAGTGGTGGGAGTGTGGAATGAGCTGCCGGATAAAGTGGTAAATGCGGGGTCACTTTTAACATTAAAGAAAAACTTGGACGGGTTCATGAATGAGAGGGGTGTGGAGGGATATGGTCCAAGTGCAGGTCAGTGGGACTAGGCATAAAATGGTTCGGCACAGACAAGAAGGGCCAAAAGGCCTGTTTCTGAGCTGTAATTTTCTATGCTTCTATGGTTCTAACTTCCTTTGTCAATAGGGGCGGATCCTCACCTGCTATCCACTTAAAACCGACACTGTTTGTTTCCAGGACCATTCTGTTGCAGGATGAAGAAGCTGATTCCCTGGAAACAGACACACAGGTAAACGCCGCTGTTTAATTCCGTGCAGGAGACGGGAACAGACTGCAATGAGGAAAACCGGGTCAGAAGTTGTCGGATTGTTTGAACCTTGGAAATTAAAGGAGAGTGTGTTAGCGGCTGAGATACAGCAAGCAGACTGAGATACAGAAAATTCAGTGGAGAGACTGGAACGGCAGAATGCTCAACGCTTTTCTTGAGTGAGGTGGGTGTTTAATTATTTGTTGATTTTTTTTCTCTCTGTGAGTTGATGAACAGTGTTTGAAGTTCTCTCTCCCAGTGTCTGTCTCCCGCACGGGCTCCTAGATTGTGTTGTATTATACACTTTATAACAGCAGCTTTAACTTTGCTGACAAAGGAGCATTTTCAATCTGGGTTGTGTCTCCTCTGTGGTTAAACAGCCTGACGCCAACTTGCTCCATCTGTTGTTTGTGACGCTTTCCAATTCCCTGGACACCAGCGAGTTTATTGCCCCCGAGACCGACTGAATAACATTTGTTTCACATTGTGTTGTTTGAGCGGTCAGTTTTAGCAGGTCCTTTGCTGAATTAATAATTTTAAACTAACTCTGAGCCTGCAGGAGGGACATAAATCAGCTTTTCCAAAACTAACTCTTGGCTCCGTATGAAACCGTGACTGAAGTGTCAAATATCCTCCCAGAGAAAATATCTGGATGGACATTGTCAAAAACCAGAACCTCAGTGAGTCAGGTTCAAACATGTAAAGAAAAAACCTTTTGCATTTCCAGACCAACGCGTTAGTCACTGAGTTTTTATAGATACATTTCGGGAGCGAGTACGTGACTTTCTCAAAGCCCCAACACAGCACAGTACACTCAATCCCAGAAATATGTATTATGCTGCTTTTCTGATATTCCATTTGCAGGAAGTTCTCAAATACAGAATTATTGAATTCATCATTAAAATCACCAGACCCTATCGGATATGATCAGCATTATTATAAACAGGAGGTGGAATTTCAAGCTGTCCATTATTCACACCAATAAACTGTCATTCAGGAATGTGTTTGCCATTGAACCAAAGGACAGTTAATAATAATGCATTCCATTTCCTCACCCCTCAACCCTCCCCCCTCAGCCCTCAGCCCTCTCCCCTCTCCCCTCAACCCGCCCCCCTCACCCCTCTGCCCTCTCCCTCTCCCCTCAAGCCACTCCCCACAACCCTCTCCCTCACCCCTCAAACCCCCCCTCCCTCCTCAGCCCTCTCCCCCTCAACCCTCTCCCCTCAACCCTCTCCCTCACCCCTCAACCCTCCCCCCCTCCTCAGCCCTCTCCCCTCAACCCTCCCCCCTCCCTCCTCAGCCCTCTCCCCTCAACCCTCTCCCCTCAACCCTCTCCCCTCAGCCCTCTC
The DNA here is from genome assembly GCF_964213995.1 of Mustelus asterias. Classification (NCBI taxonomy): domain Eukaryota; kingdom Metazoa; phylum Chordata; class Chondrichthyes; order Carcharhiniformes; family Triakidae; genus Mustelus; species Mustelus asterias. The sequence continues at coordinate 5,353 of NW_027592079.1, forward strand.
CCCTCAACCGTCTCCCCTCAACCCCCTCCCTCTAACCCCTCCCGCTCCCCTCAACCCTCTCCCTCTCCCCTCAACCCTCTCCCCTCAACACTCTCCCTCTCCCCTGGAACCTCTCCTCTTCCCTCAACACTCTCCTTCTCCCCTCAGCACTCTCCCTCTCACCTCAACCCTCTCCCTCTCCCCTCAGACCTCTCCCTCTCCCCTCAACCCTCTCCCCTCAACACCCTCCCTCTCCCCTCAACCCTGTCCCTCACCCCTCAGCCCTCACCCTCTCCCCTCAACCTTCTCCCTCTCCCCTCAACCCTCTCCCACTCCCCTCAACCCTCTCCCCTCAACCCTCTCCCTCTCCTCTCAACACCCTCCATCTCCCCTCAGCAATCTCCCCCTCCACTCCGCACCCTCCCTCTCCCCTCCACCCTCTCCCTCTACCCTCAGCACCCTCCCTCTCCCCTCAACCCTCCCCCTCTCCCCTCAACACTCTCCTTCTCCCCTCAGCAATCTCCCCCTCCCCTCCGCACTCTCCCTCCCCCCTAAACACTCTCCCTCTCCCCTCATCCCTCCCCCTCTCCCCTCAACCCTCTCCCTCTCCCCTCAAAACTCCCCCTCTCCCCTCAACACTCTCCCTCTCCCCTCCACAATCTCCCTCTCCCCTCCACTCTCAACCGTCTCCACTCAGCACCCTCCCTCCTCCCTCAACACTCTCCCTCTCCCCTCCACTCTCAAACCTCTCCCCTCAGCACTCTCCCTCTCCCCTCAAAACTCTCCCTCTTCCCCCTCAACCCTCTCCCTCTCCCCTCAACACTCTCCCTCCCCCTCAACACTCTCCCCTCAACCCTCTCCCCTCAACACTCTCCCTCTCCCCCAACACTCTCCCTCTCCCCTCAACACTCTCCCTCTACCCTCTGCACTCTCCCTCCCCCCAAACACTCTCCCACCCCCCTCAGACCTCTCCCTCCCCCCTCAGACCTCTCCTCTCCCCTCAACACTCTCCCTCTCCCCTCAACCCTCTCCCCTCAACCCTCTCCCTCTCCTCTCAACACCCTCCATCTCCCCTCAGCAATCTCCCCCTCCCCTCCGCACTCTCCCTCTCCCCTCCACCCTCTCCCTCTACCCTCAGCACCCTCCCTCTACCCTCAACCCTCTCCCTCTCCCCTCAACACTCTCCTTCTCCCCTCAGCAATCTCCCCCTCCCCTCCGCACTCTCCCTCCCCCCTAAACACTCTCCCTCTCCCCTCAACCCTCCCCCTCTCCCCTCAACCCTCTCCCTCTCCCCTCAAACTCCCCCTCTCCCCTCAACACTCTCCCTCTCCCCTCCACACTCTCCCTCGCCCCTCCACTCTCAACCGTCTCCACTCAGCACCCTCCCTCCCCCCTCAACACTCTCCCTCTCCCCTCCACTCTCAAACCTCTCCCCTCAGCACTCTCCCTCTCCCCTCAAAACTCTCCCTCTTCCCCCTCAACACTCTCCCTCTCCCCTCAAAACTCTCCCTCTTCCCCCTCAACCCTCTCCCTCTCCCCTCAACACTCTCCCTCCCCTCAACACTCTCCCCTCAACCCTCTCCCCTCAACACTCTCCCTCTCCCCCAACACTCTCTCTCCCCTCAACACTCTCCCTCTACCCTCTGCACTCTCCCTCCCCCCAAACACTCTCCCACCCCCCTCAACTCTCTCCCTCACCCCTCAACCCTCTCCCTCTCTCCTCAACACTCTCCTCTCCGCTCAGCACTCTCCCTCTCCCCTCAGACTCTCCCTCTCCCCTCAACACACTCTCTCTCCCCCCCTCAAAACTCTCCCTCTCCCCTCAACCCTCTCCCTCTCCGCTCAACCCTCTCCCTCTCCCCTCAACCCTCTCCCTCTCCCCTCAGTCCTCTCCCTCTCCCCTCAACCCTCTCCCTCTCCCCTCAACCCTCTCCCCTCAACCCTCTCCCTCTCCCCTCAACCCTCTCCCTCTACCCTCAGCACCCTCCCTCTCCCCTCAACCCTCTCCCTCTCCCCTCAACACTCTCCTTCTCCCCTCAGCAATCTCCCCCTCCCCTCCGCACTCTCCCTCGCCCCTAAACACTCTCCCTCTCCCCTCAACCCTCTCCCTCTCCCCTCAAAACTCCCCCTCTCCCCTCAACACTCTCCCTCTCCCCTCCACACTCTCCCTCTCCCCTCCACTCTCAACCGTCTCCACTCAGCACCCCTCCCTCCCCCCTCAACACTCTCCCTCTCCCCTCCACTCTCAAACCTCTCCCCTCAGTACTCTCCCTCTCCCCTCAAAACTCTCCCTCTTCCCCCTCAACCCTCTCCCTCTCCCCTCAACACTCTCCCTCCCCCTCAACACTCTCCCCTCAACCCTCTCCCCTCAACACTCTCCCTCTCCCCCAACACTCTCCCTCTCCCCTCAACACTCTCCCTCTACCCTCTGCACTCTCCCTCCCCCCAAACACTTTCCCACCCCCCTCAACCCTCTCCCTCACCCCTCAACCCTCTCCCTCTCTCCTCAACACTCTCCCTCTCCGCTCAGCACTCTCCCTCTCCCCTCAGACTCTCCCTCTCCCCTCAACACTCTCTCTCTCCCCCCTCAAAACTCTCCCTCTCCCCTCAACCCTCTCCCTCTCCGCTCAACCCTCTCCCTCTCCCCTCAACCCTCTCCCTCTCCCCTCAATCCTCTCCCTCTCCCTCCAACCCTCTCCCTCTCCCCTCAACCCTCTCCCCTCAACCCTCTCCCTCTCCCCTCAACCCTCTCCCTCTCCCCTCAACCCTCTCCCTCTCCCCTCAACCCTTCTCCCTCTCCCCTCAACCCTCTCCCTCTCTCCTCAACAGTCTCCCTCTCCGCTCAGCACTCTCCCCCTCCCCTCAACCCTCTCCCTCTCCCCTCAACCCTCTCCCTCTCCCCTCAACCCTCTCCCTCTCCCCTCAACCCTCTCCCTCTCCCCTCAACCCTCTCCCTCTGCCCTCAATCCTCTCCCTCTCCATTCAACACTCTCCCTCTCCCCTCAACCCTCTCCCTCTCCCCTCAACCCTCTCCCCTCAACACTCTCCCTCTCCCCCAACACTCTCCCTCTACCCTCAGCACTCTCCCTCCCCCAAACACTCTCCCTCCCCGCTCAACCCTCTCCCTCACCCCTCAACCCTCTCCCTCTCTCCTCAACAGTCTCCCTCTCCGCTCAGCACTCTCCCTCTCCCCTCAAACTCTCCCTCTCCCCTCAACACTCTCTCTCCCCCCTCAAAACTCTCCCTCTCCCCTCAACCCTCTCCCTCTCCCCTCAACCCTCTCCCTCTCCCCTCAACCCTCTCCCTCTCCCCTCAATCCTGTCCCTCTCCCCTCAACCCTCTCCCTCTCCCCTCAGCACTCTCCCTCACCCCTCAACCCTCTCCCTCTGCCCTCAATTCTCTCCCTCTCCCGTCAACCCTCTCCCTCTCACCTCAAGCCTCTCCCTCCCCCTCAAGCCTCTCCCTCACCCCTCAACCCACTCCCCTCAGCACCCTCGCTCTCCCCTCAACCCTCTCCCTCACCCCACAACCCTCTCACTCTCCCCTCAACACTCTCGCTCTCCCCACCCAACACTCCCCTCTCCCCTCAACACACTCCCTCTCGCCTCAGCACTCTCACTCTCCCCTCAACCCTCTCCCCTCAACCCTCTCCCTCACCCCACAACCCTCTTACTCTCCCCTCAACACTCTCGCTCTCCCCACCCAACACTCCCCTCTCCCCTCAACACACTCCCTCTCGCCTCAGCACTCTCACTCTCCCCTCAACCCTCTCCCCTCAACCCTCTCCCCTCAACCCTCTCCCTCTCCCCTCAACCCTCTCCCTCTCCCGACAACCCTCTCCCTCTCCCCCTCAACACTCTCCCTCTCCCCCTCAACACTCTCCCTCTCCCCTCAACACTCTCCCTCCCCCTCAAACCTCTCCCTCTCCCCTCAACACTCTCCCTCTCCCCTCAACTCACTCCCTCTCCCCTCAACACACTCCCTCTCAACTCAACCCTCTCCCTCACCCCTCAACACTCTCCCTCTCCCCTCAACATTCTTCCTCTCCCCTCAACCCTCTCCCTCTCCCCTCAACCCTCTCCCTGTCCCCTCAGCACTTTCCCAGGGGTGGCACGGTGACACAGTGGTTGGCACTGCTGCCTCACAGCGTCACGTACCCGGGTTCAATTCCGGGCTTGGGTCACTCTCTGTGTTTCCCCCGTGTCTGCGTGGGTTTCCTGTTGGTCTCCAGTCCCCTCGCAATGTCTCAGAGACTTACTGTTTCGGTGAGTTGACCCGTACAGGTGCCGGCGTCTGACAACTCGGGGAATTTCACAGCAACTTCATTGCAGTGTCAATGTACGCCTTACTTGTGACTAATCAGTAAACTTTACCTCTCCCCTCCACACACTCTCTCTCCCCTCAACACTCCCCTCTCTCACAAACCCCCCCCTCTGAATTCAGCACACCCCGGCACGCATCAGCACTCCCATATTTACACTCCCCCTGTCACATTCACACTCCCCCTGTCACATTCACACTCCCCCTCTCACATTCACACTCCCCCTCTCACATTCACACTCCCCCTCTCACATTCACACTCCCACTCTCACATTCACACTCCCCCTCTCACATTCACACTCCCACTCTCACATTCACACTCCCACTCTCACATTCACACTCCCCCTGTCACATTCACACTCCCACTCTCACATTCACACTCCCACTCTCACATTCACACTCCCCTCTCACATTCACACTCCCCCTCTCACATTCACACTCCCACTCTCACATTCACACTCCCACTCTCACATTCACACTCCCCCTGTCACATTCACACTCCCACTCTCACATTCACACTCCCCCTCTCACATTCACACTCCCACTCTCACATTCACACTCCCACTCTCACATTCACACTCCCCCTGTCACATTCACACTCCCACTCTCACATTCACACTCCCACTCTCACATTCACACTCCCCCTCTCACATTCACAGTCCCCCTGTCACATTCACACTCCCCCTCTCACATTCACACTCCCCCTCTCACATTCACACTCCCCCTGTCACATTCACACTCCCCCTCTCACATTCACACTCCCCCTCTCACATTCACACTCCCCCTCTCACATTCACACTCCCCCTCTCACATTCACACTCCCCCTCTCACATTCACACTCCCGCTCTCACATTCACACTCCCCCTCTCACATTCACACTCCCCCTCTCACATTCACACTCCCACTCTCACCTCAACTGCCCCCGCCCCCCTTCATCTGTACTCGACCCCTCTCATCTCAATGTTCCCCCGCCCGCCCGCTTCCAAACTTGCCCTCTCAATCAGAGGATGTTATTTTAAGGTACAACGCAACAGCTACAACACTGATGAAGCAGCTGAAGTTGGTTGTCTGAGGACACGGCACTGGGAACCTCCTGAAGCGACGCCCTGGAACTGAGAAAGTTCTCCTCCAATAAGCATTGCTGTCTATTTAATGCGATTCTATCTCTGTGTTCCTGTGTGTGCCTGTGACTCTCTCTATGAGTCCCTGTGTGTGTCTGTGATTCTCTCTCTGTGTCCCTGTGTGTATCTGTGATTCTCTCTGTGTCCCTGTGTGGACCTGTGATTCTCTCTCTGTGTCCCTTCGTGTATCTGTGATTCTCTCTATGAGTCCCTGTGTGTGTCTGTGATTCTCTCTCTGTGTCCCTGTGTGTTTCTGTGATTCTCTCTGTGTCCCTGTGTGTTTCTGTGATTCTCTCTGTGTCCCTGTGTGTATCTGTGATTCTCTCTGTGTCCCTGTGTGTTTCTGTGATTCTCTCTGTGTCCCTGTGTGTACCTGTGATTCTCTCCCTGTGTCCCATCGTGTATCTGTGATTCTCTCTGTGTCCCTGTGTGTACCTGTGATTCTCTCTGTGTTCCTGTGTGTATGTGTGATTGTCTCTGTGTTCCTGTGTGTTTCTGTGATTCTCTCTCTGTGTCTCTGTGTGGTTCTGTGATTCTCTCTGTGTTCCTGTGTGTATGTGTGATTCTCTCTGTGTCCCTGTGTGTATGTGTGATTCTCTCTGTGTCCCTGTGTGTATCTGTGAATCTCTCTGTGTCCCTGTGTGTATCAGTGATTCGTTCTCTGTGTCCCTGTGTGTATCTTTGATTCTCTCTCTGTGTCCCTGTGTGTATGTATGATTCTCTGTGTCCCTGTGTGTATCTGTGATTCTCTCTCTGTATCCCTGTGTGTATGTATCATTTTCTGTGTCCCTGTGTGTATCTGTGAATCTCTCTGTGTCCCTGTGTGTTTCTGTGATTCTCTCTGTGTCCCTGTGTGTATCTGTGATTCTCTCTGTGTCCCTGTGTGTTTCTGTGATTCTCTCTGTGTCCCTGTGTGTATCAGTGATTCGTTCTCTGTGTCCCTGTGTGTATCTGTGATTCTCTCTCTGTGTCCCTGTGTGTATCTGTGATTCTCTCTGTGTCCCTGTGTGTTTCTGTGATTCTGTCTGTGTCCCTGTGTGTATCAGTGATTCGTTCTCTGTGTCCCTGTGTGTATCTGTGATTCTCTCTCTGTGTCCCTGTGTGTATCAGTCATTCGTTCTCTGTGTCCCTGTGTGTATCTGTGATTCTCTCTCTGTGTCCCTGTGTGTATGTATGATTCTCTGTGTCCCTGTGTGTATCTGTGATTCTCTCTCTGTGTCCCTGTGTGTATGTATCATTTTCTGTGTCCATGTGTGTATCTGTGATTCTCTCTTTGTCCCTGTGTGTTTCTGTGATTCTCTCTGTGTCCCTGTGTGTATCTGTGATTCTCTCTGTGTCCCTGTGTGTATCTGTGAATCTCTTTCTGTGTCCCTGTATGTATCAGTGATTCTTTCTCTGTGTCCCTGTGTGTATCTGTGATTCTCTCTCTGTCACTTCCTTGCTCTATGTCTCTCTCTCTCTCTCTCTCTGTTTGGGTCACTCTCTGTCTTTTTCCAGGTCACTGTCTCTTTGTCTCGGTCACTCTCTGTCTGGGACACTCACATTGTCTCTATCTGGGTCACTCTGTCTCTGTTTGGGTCATTCTCTTTCTCTGTGGATCACTCTGTCTATGCCTTGGTCGCTCTCTCTCTCTCTCTGTAAGTGTCACTCCTTCTCTGTCTGGGTCACTCACTCCCTCTGCTTTGGTCGCTCTTTCTGCCTGAGTCACTCACTCTCTCTGCTTCGGTCACTTCTCTCACTGCCTCAGTGACTCTCTCTCTTATTGGGTCACTCTCTCTCTCTGTCTGGATAACTCTCTCTCTGTCTGCTTCACTCTCTCTCTCTCTCTGTCTTGTTCATTCTGTCTCTGTCTGGGTCACTCTCTCTCTGGGTATATCTCTCTCAGTCTGGTTCACCCACTGTCCGTCTGTGTGTCTCAGTTGTGTTTTGGTCTCATTATCTGTGTGGATCTCTCACTCAGTCTGTCTGTTCTACTTCTGTCGGCAAGTGTGTAATATCTTCTCATTCCCATGTTTGTTATATGCAAATATTAATTTGCTGCACAGAAATGTAGGTACGCTGAAACATTTACATTTCATTTTCCACAATGGGAAATATGTTTTGATCTATGTTTTAAATGTCATGTATTTTGTATAACTTGAATGGGGCGTGGGAGGGGTGTGCAAGACCTTTAATTAAAAGATGGGACCATCTCTCCCACACAGAATTATTATCTGAGCTGCAGCTGGAGAAGAATGTCGATAAAGGAAAAGTAGCTTTAGAAACTACCTCATTCACCCTCTTATTCTCTGTCTGGGTGCACCTCTGTCTGTCTCAGTCCATCTCTGATGCTCTTTGGCTTCGTCTGGATATCTCCAGTATTTCTGTCTGGCTCTCTCAGCCTCTATCTTGCTCACTCCACAGTCTATGTCTGATTCTCTGACTCAGACATGTATCCCTGATTCCCTCTCTGTGTCGCTGTGTGTACGTCTGATTCTCTATCAGTGTCTCTGGATGTACGTCTGATTCTCGACCTGAGTCCGTTTGTGTATTTGTGATTTTCTCTCTGTATTCATGTGTGTATCTGTGATTCTCTCTCTACGTCCCTTGTGTATCTGTGATTCTCTCTCTGTGTCCCTGTGCGTATCTGTGATTCTCTCTCTGTCTCCCTGTGTGTATCTGTGATTCTCTCTCTGTGTGTCCCTGTGTGTTTCTGTGATTCTCTCTCTGTCTCCCTGTGTGTATCTGTGATTCTCTCTCTGTGTGTCCCTGTGTGTTTCTGTGATTCTCTCTCTCTGTGTCCCTTGTGTATCTCTGATTCTCTCTCTGTGCGTCCCTGTGTGTATCTCTGATTCTCTGTGTGTGTGTGTGTGTCCCGGTGTATATCTGTGATTTTCTCTCTCTGTGTCCCTGTCTGTTTCTGTGATTCTCTCTCTGTCCCTGTGTGTATCTGTGATTCTCTCTCTCTCTGTGTTCCTGTGCGTTTCTGTGATTTCCTCTGCGTTATTGTGTGTATCTGTGTTTGTCTTTCCCTTTCTGTCCCTGAACAGTGTCTCTAAAAGCAAAGATAACTTAATGAATGACTCGGATATCGCCTTTAACATTCCCTCTGTAACCTCTCCACAGTTTTCCAGCAGTGTGTTCTATCTACAAACTGCAGGGAAGAAGCATTTCCCTCCTGTGACGGCTCCTTACACACCTCCAATCAGTAACCTGGAAGGACAAGGATGTGAGAATCATTATAACGTCACCACCTAAAAGTTCATCTCCGAGCCACACACCATCCTGACTTGGAATCCATATCGTCGTTCCATCACTGTCGCTGAGTCAAATCCAGTAACTCCCTCCTGAACTGCAAGGCCAGCAGGAGTGAGCCATCACATATTGCTCTTGAGAATGGGATGGTGAGCTGCTTTTTGACATTGCTGCTGTCCATTGGGTGTTGGGGAGGGAGTGTCTGGATTTAACTCAGTGACAGAAATGGAACAGTGATAGCGTTCCAAGTCAGCATGGTGTGTGTATTGGAGGTGATGTTGCTGATGGTGATGTTCTCAGTTTCTGCTCTGTCTAGGAATAGTGTTTACTGGTTAGGAAGGTGCTGTTGAAGGAGTCTTGGTGAATTCCTGCAGTGGATCTTGTTAGTGGGACAGACTGCAGTCCCTGTACAATGGTGATGGACGAGGTTAATGTTTATAGTCTGGGATGCGGTGACACTCTAATTCCCCTCTGTACCTGCGGTTTGCTGTGTTTGCTTTTCTGTCAATCCATCTTTGCCTCTCGGTTGCATTCTGTCTCTCTCAACTGTCTGTAACTATGATTCTCCCACACTCCCTTATCTCTGTGCAAATATAATTCCCAAGCATCATACATTTCTTCACGTGTAAATTCTGTTTCTGTCACTTTGTGTGTATGCGTTAATCTCTCTCTGTGTCACGTGTGTATCTGTTACTCATTCTCTGTGTTTTTGTGTGTATCAGTGATCCTCTCTCTGTGTACCTGTGCACATCTGTGATCTGTTTCCCTCCCTTTTTCACCTGTATAGTGGCTTTAAAAGCAAGGCTAACTTAGTGAACCACTCAAATATCATGGTAAACATGCTCTCTGTCCACCTCTGTGCAATTTTCTGGCAGTGTGTACTATCTGCACAAGACAGGGAAGGAGCATTTTCCCTCCTGTGACGGCTCCTTACACAACTCCGATCAGTAACCTGCAAGGACCAGGATATGAGACACATTACAACATCACCACCTGAAAGTTCGTCTCCGAATCACACACCATCCTGACCTGGAATCCATATTGTCGTTCCTTCAGTGTCGCTGAGTCAAATCCAGTAACACCCTCCTGAACTGCAAGGCCAGCAGGAATGAACCATCACATATTGCCCGTGAGAATGTGATGGTGAGCTGCTTTTTGACATTGCTGCTGTCCATTGGGTGTTGGGGAGGAAGTGTCTGGATTTGACTCAGTGACAGCAATGGAACAGTGATAGCGTTCCAAGTCAGCATGGTGTGTGTATTGGAGGTGATGTTGCTGCTGGTGATGTTCTCAGTTTCTGCTCTGTCTAGGAATAGTGTTTACTGGTTAGGAAGGTGCTGTTGAAGGGGTCTTGGTGGATTCCTGCAGTGGATCTTGTTAGTGGGACAGACTGCATTCCCTGTACAATGGTGATGGAGGAGGTTAATGTTTATGGTCTGGGATGGGGTGACTCCAATTCCCCTCAATACCTGTGGTTACCCGTTATTGCTTTTCTCTCAATCCATCTTGGATTGCACCTCGGTAACATTCTGTCTCTCTCCCCAGTCTGTATCTGTGAATCTCCCGCACTCCCATAATCGCCGAGCAAATAGATTTCCCATGCACCATACCATTTTTCGCATGCAATTCCTATGTGTTTGTGTTATTCCCTCTTTGTGTCCCTGTGTATATCTGTGATTCTCTCTCTGTGGCCTTGTGTGTATCTGTGATTCTCTCTGTGTCCCTGTGTGTATCTGTGATTCTCTCTGTGTCCCTGTGTGTATCTGTGATTCTCTCTGTGTCCCTGTGTGTATCTGTGATTCTCTCTGTGTCCCTGTGTGTATCTGTGATTCTCTCTCTCTGGCCCTGCGGTTATCTGTGATTCTCTTTGAGTCCCTGTGTAGGTCTATTTCATTGTCTTTTGTGTATATGTGAATATGTTCACATGTCTGTTGTGGTGTCTGTCGATGCAAATATTTCACAATCTCGCTGTGATTCTATTTCACAATCGGTTTGTTTACCTTCGATTCTCTCTGTGTCTCTGTGTGTATCTCTGATTCTTTCTCTGTGTTCCTGTGTGTATCTGTGATTCTCTCGATGACCCTGTGTGCATCAATGATTTTCTCGCTGTGTCCGTGTGTGTATCTCTGATTCTTTCTCAGTGTCTCTGTGTGTATATGTAATTATCTCTCTCTGTCTCCCTGTGTGTATCTGTGACTCTTTCTGTGTTCCTGTGTGTATCTGTGATTCTCTCTGTGTGTCCCTGTCTGTATCTATGATTCTCTCTCTGTGTCCCTTGTGTATCTATGATTCTTTCCCTGTGTCCCTGTGTATATCTGTGATTCTCTCTCTGTGTCCCTGTGTGATTCTGTGATTCTCCCTCTGTGTTCCTGTGTTTATCTGTGATTCTCTCTCTGTGTGTCCCTGTGTGTATCTGTGATTCTCTCTCTGTGTCCCTGGGTGTATCGGTGATTCTCTCTCTCTGTGTCACCGTGTGTATCTGTGATTTTCTCTGCGTTACTGTGTGTATCTGTGTTTGTCTTTCCCTTTCTGTCCCTGAACAGTGTCTTTAAAAGCAAAGATAACTGAATGAATGACTCGGATTTCGCCTTTAACATTCCCTCTTTCCACCTCTGCGCAGTTTTCCAGCAGTGTGTACTGTCTACAAACTGCAGGGAAGAAGCATTTCCCTTCTGTGACGGCTCCTTACACACCTCCAATCTGTAACCTGGAAGGACAAGGATGTGAGAAACATTACAACGTCACCACCTGAAAGTTCATCTCCGAGTCACACACCATCCTGATGTGGAATCTATATAGTCGTTCCTTCACTGTCGCTGAGGCAAATCCAGTAGCTCCCTCCTGAACTGCAAGGCCAGCAGGAATGAGCCATCACATGTTGACCTTGAGAATGTGATGGCGAGCTGCTTTTTGACATTGCTGCTGTCCATTGGGTGGTGGGGAGGAAGTGTCTGGATTTGACTCAGTGACAGCAATGGAACAGTGATAGCGTTCCAAGTCAGCATGGTGCGTGTATTGGAGGTCATGTTGGTGATGTTGATGTTCTCAGTTTCTGCTCTGTCTAGGAATAGTGTTTACTGGTTAGGAAGGTGCTGTTGAAGGAGTCTTGGTGAATTCCTGCAGTGGATCTTGTTAGTGTGACAGACTGCAGTCCCTGTACAATGGTGATGGAGGAGGTTAATGTTTACGGTATGGGATGCGGTGACACTCTAATTCCCCTCTGTACCTGTGGTCAGCTTGTGTTTGCTTTTCTCTCAATCCATCTTTGCCCCACGGTTGCATTCTGTCTCTCTCACCTGTCTGAAGCTGTGATTCTCCCACACTCCCTTCTCTCTGTGCAAATATAATTCTCAAGCATCATACCTATGTTCACATGTGAATTCTGTTTCTGTCACTGTGTGTGTGTTAATCTCGCTGTGTCCCTGTGTGTATCTGTGATCCTCTATCTGTGTCCCTGTGCACATCTGTGATATCTTTCCCTCTCTTTCACGTGTACAGTGCCTTTAAAAGCAAAGCTAACTTAGTGAACCACTCAGATATCATGGTAAACATGCTCTCTGTCCACCTCTGTGCAATTTACTGGCAGTGTGTGCTATCGACACAACACAGGGAAGGAGCATTTTCCCTCCTGTGATGGCTCCTTACACACCTCCGATCAGTCAACTGCAAGGACCAGGATATGAGACACATTACAACATCACCACCTGAAAGTTCATCTCCGAGTCACACAACATCCTGACCTGGAATCCATATTGTCGTTCCTTCACTGTCGCTGAGTCAAATCCAATAACTCCCTCTTGAACTGCAAGGCCAGCAGGAATGAGCCATCACATGTTGCCCTTGAGAATGTGATGGTGAGCTGCTTTTTGACATTGCTGCTGTCCATTGGGTGTTGGGGAGGAAGTGTCTGGATTTGACTCAGTGACAGCAATGGAACAGTGATAGCGTTCCAAGTCAGCATGGTGTGTGTATTGGAGGTGATGCTGCTGCTGGTGATGTTCTCAGTTTCTGCTCTGTCTAGGAATAGTGTTTACGGGTTAGGAAGGTGCTGTTGAAGGAGTCTTGGTGAGTTCGTGCAGTGGATCTTGTTAGTGTGATAGACTGCAGTCCCTGTACAATGGTGATGGAGGAGGTTAATGTTTATTAGATGTGATGGGTTGACACTCTAATTCCCCTCTGTACCTGTGGTTTGCTGTGTTTGCTTTTAACTCAATCCATCTTTGCCCATCGGTTGCATTCTGTCTCTCTCACCTGTCTGAAGCTGTGATTCTCCCACACTCCCTTATCTCTGTGCAAATATAATTCTCAAGCATCATACCTATGTTCACATGTGAATTCTGTTTCTGTCACTGTGTGTGTGTGTTAATCTCTCTGTGTCCCTGTGTGTATCTGTGATCCTCTCTCTTTGTCCCTGTGCACATCTGTGATATCCTTCCCTCTCTCGTTCAGGTGTACAGAGCCTTTAAAAGCAAAGCTAACTTAGTGAACCACTCAAATATCATGGTAAACATGCTCTCTGTCCACCTCTGTGCAATTTACGGGCAGTGTGTGCTATCTACACAACACAGGGAAGGAGCATTTCCCTCCTGTGATGGCACCTTACACACCTCCGATCAGTAACCTGCAAGGACCAGGATATGAGACACATTACAACATCACCACCTGAAAGTTCATCTCCGAGTCACACACCATCCTGACCTGGAATCCATATTGTCGTTTCTTCACTGTCACTGAGCCAAATCCAGTAACTCCCTCCTGAACTGCAAGGCCAGCATGAGTGAGCCATCACATATTGCCCTTGAGAATGTGATGGTGAGCTGCTTTTTGACATTGCTGCTGTCCATTGGGTGGTGGGGAGGAAGTGTCTGGATTTGACTCAGTGACAGCAATGGAACAGTGATAGCGTTCCAAGTCAGCATGGTGTGTGTATTGGAGGTGATGTTGCTGCTGGTGATGTTCTCAGTTTCTGCTCTTTCTAGGAATAGTGTTTACTGGTTAGGAAGGTGCTGTTGAAGGAGTCTTGGTGAGTTCGTGTAGTGGATCTTGTTAGTGGGACAGACTGCAGTCCCTGTACAATGGTGATGGACGAGGTTAATGTTTATAGTCTGGGATGGGGTGACTCCAATTCCCCTCAATACCTGTGGTTTGCTGTGTTTGCTTTTCTCTCAATCCATCTTTGCCCCTCGGTTGCATTCTGTCTCTCTCACCTGTCTGAAGCTGTGATTCTCCCACACTCCCTTATCTCTGTGCAAATATAATTCTCAAGCATCATACCTATGTTCACATGTGAATTCTGTTTCTGTCACTGTGTGTGTGTGTTAATCTCTCTGTGTCCCTGTGTGTATCTGTGATCCTCTATCTGTGTCCCTGTGCACATCTGTGATATCTTTCCCTCTCTTTCACGTGTACAGTGCCTTTAAAAGCAAAGCTAACTTAGTGAACCACTCAGATATCATGGTAAACATGCTCTCTGTCCACCTCTGTGCAATTTACTGGCAGTGTGTGCTATCTACACAACACAGGGAAGGAGCATTTTCCCTCCTGTGATGGCTCCTTACACAACTCCGATCAGTAACCTGCAAGGACCAGGATATGAGACATATTACAACATCACCACCTGAAAGTTCATCTCCGAGTCACACACCATCCTGACCTGGAATCCATATTGTCGTTCCTTCACTGTCGCTGAGTCAAATCCAATAACTCCCTCTTGAACTGCAAGGCCAGCAGGAATGAGCCATCACATATTGCCCTTGAGAATATGATGGTGAGCTGCTTTTTGACATTGCTGCTGTCAATTGGGTGTTGGGGAGGAAGTGTCTGTATTTGACTCAGTGACAGCAATGGAACAGTGATAGCGTTCCAAGTCAGCATGGTGTGTGTATTGGAGGTGATGCTGCTGGTGATGTTCTCAGTTTCTGCTCTGTCGAGGAATAGTGTTTACGGGTTAGGAAGGTGCTGTTGAAGGAGTCTTGGTGAGTTCGTGCAGTGGATCTTGTTAGTGTGACAGACTGCAGTCCCTGTACAATGGTGATGGAGGAGGTTAATGTTTATTAGATGTGATGGGATGACACTCTAATTCCCCTCTGTACCTGTGGTTTGCTGTGTTTGCTTTTCTCTCAATCCAACTTTGCCTCTCGGTTGCATTATGTCACTCTCACCTGTCTGAAGCTGTGATTCTCCCACACTCCCTTATCTCTGTGCAAATATAATTCCCAAGCATCATGCCTTTGTTCACATGTGAATTCTGTTTCTGTCAATGTGTGTGTATGTGTTAATCTCTCTCTGTGTCCCTGTGTGTATCAGTGATCCTCTCTCTTTGTCCCTGTGCACATCTGTGATATCCTTCCCTCTCTCGTTCACGTGTACAGAGCCTTTAAAAGCAAAGCTAACTTAGTGAACCACTCAAATATCATGGTAAACATGCTCTCTGTCCACCTCTGTGCAATTTACTGGCAGTGTGTGCTATCTACACAACACAGGGAAGGAGCATTTCCCTCCTGTGATGGCACCTTACACACCTCCGATCAGTAACCTGCAAGGACCAGGATATGAGACACATTACAACATCACCACCTGAAAGTTCATCTCCGAATCACACACCATCCTGACCTGGAATCCATATTGTCGTTTCTTCACTGTCACTGAGCCAAATCCAGTAACTCCCTCCTGAACTGCAAGGCCAGCATGAGTGAGCCATCACATATTGCCCTTGAGAATGTGATGGTGAGCTGCTTTTTGACATTGCTGCTGTCCATTGGGTGGTGGGGAGGAAGTGTCTGGATTTGACTCAGTGACAGCAATGGAACAGTGATAGCGTTCCAAGTCAGCATGGTGTGTGTATTGGAGGTGATGTTGCTGCTGGTGATGTTCTCAGTTTCTGCTCTGTCTCGGAATAGTGTTTACTGGTTAGGAAGGTGCTGTTGAAGTAGTCTTGGTGAATTCCTGCAGTGGATCTTGTTAGTGGGACAGACTGCAGTCCCTGTACAATGGTGATGGACGAGGTTAATGTTTATAGTCTGGGATGGGGTGACTCCAATTCCCCTCAATACCTGTGGTTTGCTGTGTTTGCTTTTCTCTCAATCTATCTTTGCCTCTCGGTTGCATTCTGTCTCTCTCACCTGTCTGTACCTGTGATTCTCCCACACTCCCTTATCTCTGTGCAAATATAATTCCCAAGCATCATACCTTTGTTCACATGTGAATTCTGGTTCTGTCACTGTGTGTGTATGTGTTAATCTCTCTCTGTGTCACGTGTGTTTCTGTCACCCTCTCTCTGTGTCCCTGTGCACATCAGTGATCTCTTTCCCTCTCTCTTTCACCTGTATAGTGCCTTTAAATGCAAAGCAAACGTAGCGAACCACTCAGATATCATGGTAAACATGCTCGCTGTCCACCTCTGTGCAATTTTCTGGCATTGTGTACTATCTAAACAACACAGGGAAGGAGCATTTTCCCTCCTGTGATGGCTCCTTACACAACTCCGATCAGTTACCTGCAAGGACCAGGATATGAGACTCATTACAACATCACCACCTGAAAGTTCATCTCCGAGTCACACACCATCCTGACGTGGAATCCATATTGTCGTTCCTTCACTGTCGCTGAGTCAAATCCAGTAACTCCCTCCTGAAGTGCAAGGCCAGCAGGAATGAGCCATCACATATTGCCCTTGAGAATGTGATGGTGAGCTGCTTTTTGACATTGCTGCTGTCCATTGGGTGGTGGGGAGGAAGTGTCTGGATTTGACTCAGTGACAGCAATGGAACAGTGATAGCGTTCCAAGTCAGCATGGTGTGTGTATTGGAGGTGATGCTGCTGGTGATGTTCTCAGTTTCTGCTCTGTCTAGGAATAGTGTTTACTGGTTAGGAAGGTGCTGTTGAAGGAGTCTTGGTGAGTTCGTGCAGTGGATCTTGTTAGTGGGTCAGACTGCAGTCCCTGTACAATGGTGATGGAGGAGGTTAAAGTTTATTAGATGTGATGGGTTGACACTCTAATTCCCCTCTGTACCAGTGGTTTGCTGTGTTTGCTTTTCTCTCAATCCATCTTTGCCTCTCGGTTGCATTCTGTCTCTCTCACCTGTCAGTACCTGTGATACTCCCACACTCCCTTATCTCTGTGCAAATATAATTCCCAAGCATCATACCTTTGTTCACATGTGAATTCTGTTTCTGTCACTGTGTGTGTATGTGTTAATCTCTCTCTGTGTCCCTGTGTGTATCAGTGATCCTCTCTCTTTGTCCCTGTGCACATCTGTGATATCCTTCCCTCTCTCTTTCACGTGTACAGAGCCTTTAAAAGCAAAGCTAACTTAGTGAACCACTCAAATATCATGGTAAACATGCTCTCTGTCCACCTCTGTGCAATTTACGGGCAGTGTGTGCTATCTACACAACACAGGGAAGGAGCATTTCCCTCCTGTGATGGCACCTTACACAACTCCGATCAGTAACCTGCAAGGACCAGGATATGAGACACATTACAACATCACCACCTGAAAGTTCATCTCCGAATCACACACCATCCTGACCTGGAATCCATATTGTCGTTTCTTCACTGTCACTGAGCCAAATCCAGTAACTCCCTCCTGAACTGCAAGGCCAGCATAAGTGAGCCATCACATATTGCCCTTGAGAATGTGATGGTGAGCTGCTTTTTGACATTGCTGCTGTCCATTGGGTGGTGGGGAGGAAGTGTCTGGATTTGACTCAGTGACAGCAATGGAACAGTGATAGCGTTCCAAGTCAGCATGGTGTGTGTATTGGAGGTGATGCTGCTGCTGGTGATGTTCTCAGTTTCTGCTCTGTCTAGGAATAGTGTTTACGGTTTAGGAAGGTGCGGTTGAAGGAGTCTTGGTGAGTTCGTGCAGTGGATCTTGTTAGTGGGACAGACTGCAATCCCTGTACAATGGTGATGGACGAGGTTAATGTTTATAGTCTGGGATGGGGTGACTCCAATTCCCCTCAATACCTCTGGTTTGCTGTGTTTGCTTTTCTCTCAATCCATCTTTGCCTCTCGGTTGCATTCTGTCTCTCTCACCTGTCTGTACCTGTGATTCTCCCACACTCCCTTATCTCTGTGCAAATATAATTCCCAAGCATCATACCTTTGTTCACATGGGAATTCTGGTTCTGTCACTGTGTGTGTATGTGTTAATCTCTCTCTGTGTCACGTGTGTTTCTGTCACCCTCTCTCTGTGCCCCTGTGCACATCAGTGATCTCTTTCCCTCTCTCTTTCACCTGTATAGTGCCTTTAAATGCAAAGCAAACGTAGTGAACCACTCAGATATCATGGTAAACATGCTCGCTGTCCACCTCTGTGCAATTTTCTGGCATTGTGTACTATCTAAACAACACAGGGAAGGAGCATTTTCCCTCCTGTGATGGCTCCTTACACAACTCCGATCAGTTACCTGCAAGGACCAGGATATGAGACTCATTACAACATCACCACCTGAAAGTTCATCTCCGAGTCACACACCATCCTGACCTGGAATCCATATTGTCGTTCCTTCACTGTCGCTGAGTCAAATCCAGTAACTCCCTCCTGAAGTGCAAGGCCAGCAGGAATGAGCCATCACATATTGCCCTTGAGAATGTGATGGTGAGCTGCTTTTTGACATTGCTGCTGTCCATTGGGTGGTGGGGAGGAAGTGTCTGGATTTGACTCAGTGACAGCAATGGAACAGTGATAGCGTTCCAAGTCAGCATGGTGTGTGTATTGGAGGTGATGCTGCTGGTGATGTTCTCAGTTTCTGCTCTGTCTAGGAATAGTGTTTACTGGTTAGGAAGGTGCTGTTGAAGGAGTCTTGGTGTGTTCGTGCAGTGGATCTTGTTAGTGGGTCAGACTGCAGTCCCTGTACAATGGTGATGGAGGAGGTTAATGTTTATTAGATGTGATGGGTTGACACTCTAATTCCCCTCTGTACCAGTGGTTTGCTGTGTTTGCTTTTCTGTCAATCCATCTTTGCCCCTCGGTTGCATTCTGTCTCTCTCACCTGTCTGAAGCTCTGGTTCTCCCACACTCCCTTATCTCTGTGCAAATATAATTCTCAAGCATCATACCTATGTTCACATGTGAATTCTGTTTCTGTCACTGTGTGTGTGTGTTAATCTCTCTGTGTCCCTGTGTGTATCAGTGATCCTCTCTCTTTGTCCCTGTGCACATCTGCGATATCCTTCCCTCTCTCTTTCACGTGTACAGAGCCTTTAAAAGCAAAGCTAACTTAGTGAACCACTCAAATATCATGTTAAACATGCTCTCTGTCCACCTCTGTGCAATTTACGGGCAGTGTGTGCTATCTACACAACACAGGGAAGGAGCATTTCCCTCCTCTGATGGCACCTTACACAACTCCGATCAGTAACCTGCAAGGACCAGGATATGAGACACATTACAACATCACCACCTGAAAGTTCATCTCCGAATCACACACCATCCTGACCTGGAATCCATATTGTCGTTTCTTCACTGTCACTGAGCCAAATCCAGTAACTCCCTCCTGAACTGCAAGGCCAGCATGAGTGAGCCATCACATATTGCCCTTGAGAATGTGATGGTGAGCTGCTTTTTGACATTGCTGCTGTCCATTGGGTGGTGGGGAGGAAGTGTCTGGATTTGACTCAGTGACAGCAATGGAACAGTGATAGCGTTCCAAGTCAGCATGGTGTGTGTATTGGAGGTGATGCTGCTGCTGGTGATGTTCTCAGTTTCTGCTCTGTCTAGGAATAGTGTTTACGGTTTAGGAAGGTGCGGTTGAAGGAGTCTTGGTGAGTTCGTGCAGTGGATCTTGTTAGTGGGACAGACTGCAATCCCTGTACAATGGTGATGGACGAGGTTAATGTTTATAGTCTGGGATGGGGTGACTCCAATTCCCCTCAATACCTGTGGTTTGCTGTGTTTGCTTTTCTCTCAATCCATCTTTGCCTCTCGGTTGCCTTCTGTCTCTCTCACCTGTCTGTAAATGTGATTCTCCCACACTCCCTTATCTCTGTGCAAATATAATTCCCAAGCATCATACCTTTGTTCACATGTGAATTCTGGTTCTGTCACTGTGTGTGTGTGTTAATCTCTCTGTGTCACGTGTGTATCTGTGACCCTCTCTCTGTGTCCCTGTGCACATCTGTGATCTCTTTCCCTCTCTCTTTCACCTGTATAGTGCCTTTAAAAGCAAAGCAAACGTAGTGAACCACTCAGATATCATGGTAAACATGCTCGCTGTCCACCTCTGTGCAATTTTCTGGCATTGTGTGCTATCTACACAACACAGGGAAGGAGCATTTTCCCTCCTGTGATGGCTCCTTACACAGCTCCGATCAGTAACCTGCAAGGACCAGGATATGAGACACATTACAACATCACCACCTGAAAGTTCATCTCCGAGTCACACACCATCCTGACCTGGAATCCATATTGTCGTTCCTTCACTGTCGCTGAGTCAAATCCAGTAACTCCCTCCTGAAGTGCAAGGACAGCAGGAATGAGCCATCACATATTGCCCTTGAGAATGTGATGGTGAGCTGCTTTTTGACATTGCTGCTGTCCATTGGGTGGTGGGGAGGAAGTGTCTGGATTTGACTCAGTGACAGCAATGGAACAGTGATAGCGTTCCAAGTCAGCATGGTGTGTGTATTGGAGGTGATGCTGCTGGTGATGTTCTCAGTTTCTGCTCTGTCGAGGAATAGTGTTTACGGGTTAGGAAGGTGCTGTTGAAGGAGTCTTGGTGAGTTCGTGCAGTGGATCTTGTTAGTGGGACAGCCTGCAGTCCCTGTACAATGGTGATGGAGGAGGTTAATGTTTATTAGATGTGATGGGTTGACACTCTAATTCCCCTCTGTACCTGTGGTTTGCTGTGTTTGCTTTTCTCTCAATCCATCTTTGCCCCTCGGTTGCATTCTGTCTCTCTCACCTGTCTGAAGCTGTGATTCTCCCACACTCCCTTATCTCTGTGCAAATATAATTCTCAAGCATCATACCTATGTTCACATGTGAATTCTGTTTCTGTCACTGTGTGTGTGTGTTAATCTCTCTGTGTCCCTGTGTGTATCTGTGATCCTCTATCTGTGTCCCTGTGCACATCTGTGATATCTTTCCCTCTCTGTCACGTGTACAGTGCCTTTAAAAGCAAAGCTAACTTAGTGAACCACTCAGGTATCATGGTAAACATGCTCTCTGTCCACCTCTGTGCAATTTACTGGCAGTGTGTGCTATCTACACAACACAGGGAAGGAGCATTTTCCCTCCTGTGATGGCTCCTTACACAACTCCGATCAGCAACCTGCAAGGACCAGGATATGAGACATATTACAACATCACCACCTGAAAGTTCATCTCCGAGTCACACACCATCCTGAACTGGAATCCATATTGTCGTTTCTTCACTGTCACTGAGCCAAATCCAGTAACTCCCTCCTGAACTGCAAGGCCAGCATGAGTGAGCCATCACATATTGCCCTTGAGAATGTGATGGTGAGCTGCTTTTTGACATTGCTGCTGTCCATTGGGTGGTGGGGAGGAAGTGTCTGGATTTGACTCAGTGACAGCAATGGAACAGTGATAGCGTTCCAAGTCAGCATGGTGTGTGTATTGGAGGTGATGCTGCTGGTGATGTTCTCAGTTTCTGCTCTGTCTAGGAATAGTGTTTACTGGTTAGGAAGGTGCTGTTGAAGGAGTCTTGGTGAGTTCGTGCAGTGGATCTTGTTAGTGGGACAGACTGCAGTCCCTGTACAATGGTGATGGAGGAGGTTAATGTTTATTAGATGTGATGGGTTGACACTATAATTCCCCTCTGTACCTGTGGTTTGCTGTGTTTGCTTTTCTCTCAATCCATCGTGGCCTCTCGGTTGCATTATGTCTCTCTCACCTGTCTGTAAATGTGATTCTCCCACACTCCCTTATCTCTGTGCAAATATAATTCCCAAGCATCATACCTTTGTTCACATGTGAATTCTGTTTCTGTCACTGTGTGTGTATGTGTTAATCTCTCTCTGTGTCCCTGTGTGTATCAGTGATCCTCTCTCTTTGTCCCTGTGCACATCTGTGATATCCTTCCCTCTCTCGTTCACGTGTACAGTGCCTTTAAAAGCAAAGCTAACTTAGTGAACCACTCAAATATCATGGTAAACATGCTCTCTGTCCACCTCTGTGCAATTTACTGGCAGTGTGTGCTATCTACACAACACAGGGAAGGAGCATTTCCCTCCTGTGATGGCTCCTTACACTCCTCCGATCAGTAACCTGCAAGGACCAGGATATGAGACACATTACAACATCACCACCTGAAAGTTCATCTCCGAATCACACACCATCCTGACCTGGAATCCATATTGTCGTTTCTTCACTGTCACTGAGCCAAATCCAGTAACTCCCTCCTGAACTGCAAGGCCAGCATGAGTGAGCCATCACATATTGCCCTTGAGAATGTGATGGTGAGCTACTTTTTGACATTGCTGCTGTCCATTGGGTGGTGGGGAGGAAGTGTCTGGATTTGACTCAGTGACAGCAATGGAACAGTGATAGCGTTCCAAGTCAGCATGGTGTGTGTATTGGAGGTGATGTTGCTGCTGGTGATGTTCTCAGTTTCTGCTCTGTCTAGGAATAGTGTTTACTGGTTAGGAAGGTGCGGTTGAAGGAGTCTTGGTGAGTTCGTGCAGTGGATCTTGTTAGTGGGACAGACTGCAATCCCTGTACAATGGTGATGGACGAGGTTAATGTTTATAGTCTGGGATGGGGTGACTCCAATTCCCCTCAATACCTGTGGTTTGCTGTGTTTGCTTTTCTCTCAATCCATCTTTGCCTCTCGGTTGCCTTCTGTCTCTCTCACCTGTCTGTAAATGTGATTCTCCCACACTCCCTTATCTCTGTGCAAATATAATTCCCAAGCATCATACCTTTGTTCACATGTGAATTCTGGTTCTGTCACTGTGTGTGGGTGTTAATCTCTCTGTGTCACGTGTGTATCTGTGACCCTCTCTCTGTGTCCCTGTGCACATCTGTGATCTCTTTCCCTCTCTCTTTCACCTGTATAGTGCCTTTAAAAGCAAAGCAAACGTAGTGAACCACTCAGATATCATGGTAAACATGCTCGCTGTCCACCTCTGTGCAATTTTCTGGCATTGTGTGCTATCTACACAACACAGGGAAGGAGCATTTTCCCTCCTGTGATGGCTCCTTACACAGCTCCGATCAGTAACCTGCAAGGACCAGGATATGAGACACATTACAACATCACCACCTGAAAGTTCATCTCCGAGTCACACACCATCCTGACCTGGAATCCATATTGTCGTTCCTTCACTGTCGCTGAGTCAAATCCAGTAACTCCCTCCTGAAGTGCAAGGACAGCAGGAATGAGCCATCACATATTGCCCTTGAGAATGTGATGGTGAGCTGCTTTTTGACATTGCTGCTGTCCATTGGGTGGTGGGGAGGAAGTGTCTGGATTTGACTCAGTGACAGCAATGGAACAGTGATAGCGTTCCAAGTCAGCATGGTGTGTGTATTGGAGGTGATGCTGCTGGTGATGTTCTCAGTTTCTGCTCTGTCGAGGAATAGTGTTTACGGGTTAGGAAGGTGCTGTTGAAGGAGTCTTGGTGAGTTCGTGCAGTGGAAGTTGTTAGTGGGACAGACTGCAGTCCCTGTACAATGGTGATGGAGGAGGTTAATGTTTATTAGATGTGATGGGTTGACACTCTAATTCCCCTCTGTACCTGTGGTTTGCTGTGTTTGCTTTTCTCTCAATCCATCTTTGCCCCTCGGTTGCATTCTGTCTCTCTCACCTGTCTGAAGCTGTGATTCTCCCACACTCCCTTATCTCTGTGCAAATATAATTCTCAAGCATCATACCTATGTTCACATGTGAATTCTGTTTCTGTCACTGTGTGTGTGTGTTAATCTCTCTGTGTCCCTGTGTGTATCTGTGATCCTCTATCTGTGTCCCTGTGCACATCTGTGATATCTTTCCCTCTCTGTCACGTGTACAGTGCCTTTAAAAGCAAAGCTAACTTAGTGAACCACTCAGGTATCATGGTAAACATGCTCTCTGTCCACCTCTGTGCAATTTACTGGCAGTGTGTGCTATCTACACAACACAGGGAAGGAGCATTTTCCCTCCTGTGATGGCTCCTTACACAACTCCGATCAGCAACCTGCAAGGACCAGGATATGAGACATATTACAACATCACCACCTGAAAGTTCATCTCCGAGTCACACACCATCCTGAACTGGAATCCATATTGTCGTTTCTTCACTGTCACTGAGCCAAATCCAGTAACTCCCTCCTGAACTGCAAGGCCAGCATGAGTGAGCCATCACATATTGCCCTTGAGAATGTGATGGTGAGCTGCTTTTTGACATTGCTGCTGTCCATTGGGTGGTGGGGAGGAAGTGTCTGGATTTGACTCAGTGACAGCAATGGAACAGTGATAGCGTTCCAAGTCAGCATGGTGTGTGTATTGGAGGTGATGCTGCTGGTGATGTTCTCAGTTTCTGCTCTGTCTAGGAATAGTGTTTACTGGTTAGGAAGGTGCTGTTGAAGGAGTCTTGGTGAGTTCGTGCAGTGGATCTTGTTAGTGGGACAGACTGCAGTCCCTGTACAATGGTGATGGAGGAGGTTAATGTTTATTAGATGTGATGGGTTGACACTATAATTCCCCTCTGTACCTGTGGTTTGCTGTGTTTGCTTTTCTCTCAATCCATCGTGGCCTCTCGGTTGCATTATGTCTCTCTCACCTGTCTGTAAATGTGATTCTCCCACACTCCCTTATCTCTGTGCAAATATAATTCCCAAGCATCATACCTTTGTTCACATGTGAATTCTGTTTCTGTCACTGTGTGTGTATGTGTTAATCTCTCTCTGTGTCCCTGTGTGTATCAGTGATCCTCTCTCTTTGTCCCTGTGCACATCTGTGATATCCTTCCCTCTCTCGTTCACGTGTACAGTGCCTTTAAAAGCAAAGCTAACTTAGTGAACCACTCAAATATCATGGTAAACATGCTCTCTGTCCACCTCTGTGCAATTTACTGGCAGTGTGTGCTATCTACACAACACAGGGAAGGAGCATTTCCCTCCTGTGATGGCTCCTTACACTCCTCCGATCAGTAACCTGCAAGGACCAGGATATGAGACACATTACAACATCACCACCTGAAAGTTCATCTCCGAATCACACACCATCCTGACCTGGAATCCATATTGTCGTTTCTTCACTGTCACTGAGCCAAATCCAGTAACTCCCTCCTGAACTGCAAGGCCAGCATGAGTGAGCCATCACATATTGCCCTTGAGAATGTGATGGTGAGCTACTTTTTGACATTGCTGCTGTCCATTGGGTGGTGGGGAGGAAGTGTCTGGATTTGACTCAGTGACAGCAATGGAACAGTGATAGCGTTCCAAGTCAGCATGGTGTGTGTATTGGAGGTGATGTTGCTGCTGGTGATGTTCTCAGTTTCTGCTCTGTCTAGGAATAGTGTTTACTGGTTAGGAAGGTGCTGTTGAAGGAGTCTTGGTGAATTCCTGCAGTGGATCCTGTTAGTGGGACAGACTGCAATCCCTGTACAATGGTGATGGACGAGGTTAATGTTTATAGTCTGGGATGGGTTGACTCCAATTCCCCTCAATACCTGTGGTTTGCTGTGTTTGCTTTTCTCTCAATCCATCTTTGCCTCTCGGTTGCATTCTGTCTCTCTCACCTGTCTGTACCTGTGATTCTCCCACACTCCCTTATCTCTGTGCAAATATAATTCCCAAGCATCATACCTTTGTTCACATGTTAATTCTGGTTCTGTCACTGTGTGTGTATGTGTTAATCTCTCTCTGTGTCACGTGTGTATCTGTGACCCTCTCTCTGTGTCCCTGTGCACATCTGTGATCTCTTTCCCTCTCTCTTTCACCTGTATAGTGCCTTTAAAAGCAAAGCAAACGTAGTGAACCACTCAGATATCATGGTAAACATGCTCGCTGTCCACCTCTGTGCAATTTTCTGGCATTGTGTACTATCTACACAACACAGGGAAGGAGCATTTTCCCTCCTGTGATGGCTCCTTACACAGCTCCGATCAGTAACCTGCAAGGACCAGGATATGAGACACATTACAACATCACCACCTGAAAGTTCATCTCTGAGTCACACCCCATCCTGACCTGGAATCCATATTGTCGTTTCTTCACTGTCACTGAGCCAAATCCAGTAACTCCCTCCTGAACTGCAAGGCCAGCATGAGTGAGCCATCACATATTGCCCTTGAGAATGTGATGGTGAGCTGCTTTTTGACATTGCTGCTGTCCATTGGGTGGTGGGGAGGAAGTGTCTGGATTTGACTCAGTGACAGCAATGGAACAGTGATAGCGTTCCAAGTCAGCATGGTGTGTGTATTGGAGGTGATGTTGCTGCTGGTGATGTTCTCAGTTTCTGCTCTGTCTCGGAATAGTGTTTACTGGTTAGGAAGGTGCGGTTGAAGGAGTCTTGGTGAGTTCGTGCAGTGGATCTTGTTAGTGGGACAGACTGCAATCCCTGTACAATGGTGATGGACGAGGTTAATGTTTATAGTCTGGGATGGGGTGACTCCAATTCCCCTCAATACCTCTGGTTTGCTGTGTTTGCTTTTCTCTCAATCCATCTTTGCCTCTCGGTTGCATTCTGTCTCTCTCACCTGTCTGTACCTGTGATTCTCCCACACTCCCTTATCTCTGTGCAAATATAATTCCCAAGCATCATACCTTTGTTCACATGGGAATTCTGGTTCTGTCACTGTGTGTGTATGTGTTAATCTCTCTCTGTGTCACGTGTGTTTCTGTCACCCTCTCTCTGTGTCCCTGTGCACATCAGTGATCTCTTTCCCTCTCTCTTTCACCTGTATAGTGCCTTTAAATGCAAAGCAAACGTAGTGAACCACTCAGATATCATGGTAAACATGCTCGCTGTCCACCTCTGTGCAATTTTCTGGCATTGTGTACTATCTAAACAACACAGGGAAAGAGCATTTTCCCTCCTGTGATGGCTCCTTACACAACTCCGATCAGTTACCTGCAAGGACCAGGATATGAGACTCATTACAACATCACCACCTGAAAGTTCATCTCCGAGTCACACACCATCCTGACCTGGAATCCATATTGTCGTTCCTTCACTGTCGCTGAGTCAAATCCAGTAACTCCCTCCTGAAGTGCAAGGCCAGCAGGAATGAGCCATCACATATTGCCCTTGAGAATGTGATGGTGAGCTGCTTTTTGACATTGCTGCTGTCCATTGGGTGGTGGGGAGGAAGTGTCTGGATTTGACTCAGTGACAGCAATGGAACAGTGATAGCGTTCCAAGTCAGCATGGTGTGTGTATTGGAGGTGATGCTGCTGGTGATGTTCTCAGTTTCTGCTCTGTCGAGGAATAGTGTTTACGGGTTAGGAAGGTGCTGTTGAAGGAGTCTTGGTGAGTTCGTGCAGTGGATCTTGTTAGTGGGACAGACTGCAATCCCTGTACAATGGTGATGGAGGAGGTTAATGTTTATTAGATGTGATGGGTTGACACTCTAATTCCCCTCTGTACCTGTGGTTTGCTGTGTTTGCTTTTCTCTCAATCCATCTTTGCCCCTCGGTTGCATTCTGTCTCTCTCACCTGTCTGAAGCTGTGATTCTCCCACACTCCCTTATCTCTGTGCAAATATAATTCTCAAGCATCATACCTATGTTCACATGTGAATTCTGTTTCTGTCACTGTGTGTGTGTGTTAATCTCTCTGTGTCTCTGTGTGTATCTGTGATCCTCTATCTGTGTCCCTGTGCACATCTGTGATATCTTTCCCTCTCTTTCACGTGTACAGTGCCTTTAAAAGCAAAGCTAACTTAGTGAACCACTCAGATATCATGGTAAACATGCTCTCTGTCCACCTCTGTGCAATTTACTGGCAGTGTGTGCTATCTACACAACACGGGGAAGGAGCATTTTCCCTCCTGTGATGGCTCCTTACACAACTCCGATCAGTAACCTGCAAGGACCAGGATATGAGACACATTACAACATCACCACCTGAAAGTTCATCTCCGAGTCACACACCATCCTGACGTGGAATCCATATTGTCGTTCCTTCACTGTCGCTGAGTCAAATCCAGTAACTCCCTCCTGAAGTGCAAGGCCAGCAGGAATGAGCCATCACATCTTGCCCTTGAGAATGTGATGGTGAGCTGCTTTTTGATATTGCTGCTGTCAATTGGGTGTTGGGGAGGAAGTGTCTGGATTTGACTCAGTGACAGCAATGGAACAGTGATAGCGTTCCAAGTCAGCATGGTGTGTGTATTGGAGGTGATGCTGCTGGTGATGTTCTCAGTTTCTGCTCTGTCTAGGAATAGTGTTTACGGGTTAGGAAGGTGCTGTTGAAGGAGTCTTGGTGAGTTCGTGCAGTGGATCTTGTTAGTGGGACAGACTGCAGTCCCTGTACAATGGTGATGGAGGAGGTTAATGTTTATTAGATGTGATGGGTTGACACTCTAATTCCCCTCAATACCTGTGGTTTGCTGTGTTTGCTTTTCTCTCAATCCATCTTTGCCTCTCGGTTGCATTATGTCTCTCTCACCTGTCTGTAAATGTGATTCTCCCACACTCCCTTATCTCTGTGCAAATATAATTCCCAAGCATCATACCTTTGTTCACATGTGAATTCTGTTTCTGTCACTGTGTGTGTATGTGTTAATCACTCTCTGTGTCCCTGAATGTATCAGTGATCCTCTCTCTTCGTCCCTGTGCACATCTGTGATATCCTTCCCTCTCTCTTTCACGTGTACAGAGCCTTTAAAAGCAAAGCTAACTCAGTGAACCACTCAAATATCATGGTAAACATGCTCTCTGTCCACCTCTGTGCAATTTACTGGCTGTGTGTGCTATCTACACAACACAGGGAAGGAGCATTTCCCTCCTGTGATGGCTCCTTACACACCTCCGATCAGTAACCTGCAAGGACCAGGATATGAGACATATTACAACATCACCACCTGAAAGTTCATCTCTGAGTCACACACCATCCTGACCTGGAATCCATATTGTCGTTTCTTCACTGTCACTGAGCCAAATCCAGTAACTCCCTCCTGAACTGCAAGGCCAGCATGAGTGAGCCATCACATATTGCCCTTGAGAATGTGATGGTGAGCTGCTTTTTGACATTGCTGCTGTCCATTGGGTGGTGGGGAGGAAGTGTCTGGATTTGACTCAGTGACAGCAATGGAACAGTGATAGCGTTCCAAGTCAGCATGGTGTGTGTATTGGAGGTGATGTTGCTGCTGGTGATGTTCTCAGTTTCTGCTCTGTCTCGGAATAGTGTTTACTGGTTAGGAAGGTGCGGTTGAAGGAGTCTTGGTGAGTTCGTGCAGTGGATCTTGTTAGTGGGACAGACTGCAATCCCTGTACAATGGTGATGGACGAGGTTAATGTTTATAGTCTGGGATGGGGTGACTCCAATTCCCCTCAATACCTCTGGTTTGCTGTGTTTGCTTTTCTCTCAATCCATCTTTGCCTCTCGGTTGCATTCTGTCTCTCTCACCTGTCTGTACCTGTGATTCTCCCACACTCCCTTATCTCTGTGCAAATATAATTCCCAAGCATCATACCTTTGTTCACATGGGAATTCTGGTTCTGTCACTGTGTGTGTATGTGTTAATCTCTCTCTGTGTCACGTGTGTTTCTGTCACCCTCTCTCTGTGTCCCTGTGCACATCAGTGATCTCTTTCCCTCTCTCTTTCACCTGTATAGTGCCTTTAAATGCAAAGCAAACGTAGTGAACCACTCAGATATCATGGTAAACATGCTCGCTGTCCACCTCTGTGCAATTTTCTGGCATTGTGTACTATCTAAACAACACAGGGAAGGAGCATTTTCCCTCCTGTGATGGCTCCTTACACAACTCCGATCAGTTACCTGCAAGGACCAGGATATGAGACTCATTACAACATCACCACCTGAAAGTTCATCTCCGAGTCACACACCATCCTGACCTGGAATCCATATTGTCGTTCCTTCACTGTCGCTGAGTCAAATCCAGTAACTCCCTCCTGAAGTGCAAGGCCAGCAGGAATGAGCCATCACATATTGCCCTTGAGAATGTGATGGTGAGCTGCTTTTTGACATTGCTGCTGTCCATTGGGTGGTGGGGAGGAAGTGTCTGGATTTGACTCAGTGACAGCAATGGAACAGTGATAGCGTTCCAAGTCAGCATGGTGTGTGTATTGGAGGTGATGCTGCTGGTGATGTTCTCAGTTTCTGCTCTGTCTAGGAATAGTGTTTACTGGTTAGGAAGGTGCTGTTGAAGGAGTCTTGGTGTGTTCGTGCAGTGGATCTTGTTAGTGGGTCAGACTGCAGTCCCTGTACAATGGTGATGGAGGAGGTTAATGTTTATTAGATGTGATGGGTTGACACTCTAATTCCCCTCTGTACCAGTGGTTTGCTGTGTTTGCTTTTCTGTCAATCCATCTTTGCCCCTCGGTTGCATTCTGTCTCTCTCACCTGTCTGAAGCTCTGGTTCTCCCACACTCCCTTATCTCTGTGCAAATATAATTCTCAAGCATCATACCTATGTTCACATGTGAATTCTGTTTCTGTCACTGTGTGTGTGTGTTAATCTCTCTGTGTCCCTGTGTGTATCAGTGATCCTCTCTCTTTGTCCCTGTGCACATCTGCGATATCCTTCCCTCTCTCTTTCACGTGTACAGAGCCTTTAAAAGCAAAGCTAACTTAGTGAACCACTCAAATATCATGTTAAACATGCTCTCTGTCCACCTCTGTGCAATTTACGGGCAGTGTGTGCTATCTACACAACACAGGGAAGGAGCATTTCCCTCCTCTGATGGCACCTTACACAACTCCGATCAGTAACCTGCAAGGACCAGGATATGAGACACATTACAACATCACCACCTGAAAGTTCATCTCCGAATCACACACCATCCTGACCTGGAATCCATATTGTCGTTTCTTCACTGTCACTGAGCCAAATCCAGTAACTCCCTCCTGAACTGCAAGGCCAGCATGAGTGAGCCATCACATATTGCCCTTGAGAATGTGATGGTGAGCTGCTTTTTGACATTGCTGCTGTCCATTGGGTGGTGGGGAGGAAGTGTCTGGATTTGACTCAGTGACAGCAATGGAACAGTGATAGCGTTCCAAGTCAGCATGGTGTGTGTATTGGAGGTGATGCTGCTGCTGGTGATGTTCTCAGTTTCTGCTCTGTCTAGGAATAGTGTTTACGGTTTAGGAAGGTGCGGTTGAAGGAGTCTTGGTGAGTTCGTGCAGTGGATCTTGTTAGTGGGACAGACTGCAATCCCTGTACAATGGTGATGGACGAGGTTAATGTTTATAGTCTGGGATGGGGTGACTCCAATTCCCCTCAATACCTGTGGTTTGCTGTGTTTGCTTTTCTCTCAATCCATCTTTGCCTCTCGGTTGCCTTCTGTCTCTCTCACCTGTCTGTCAATGTGATTCTCCCACACTCCCTTATCTCTGTGCAAATATAATTCCCAAGCATCATACCTTTGTTCACATGTGAATTCTGGTTCTGTCACTGTGTGTGTGTGTTAATCTCTCTGTGTCACGTGTGTATCTGTGACCCTCTCTCTGTGTCCCTGTGCACATCTGTGATCTCTTTCCCTCTCTCTTTCACCTGTATAGTGCCTTTAAAAGCAAAGCAAACGTAGTGAACCACTCAGATATCATGGTAAACATGCTCGCTGTCCACCTCTGTGCAATTTTCTGGCATTGTGTGCTATCTACACAACACAGGGAAGGAGCATTTTCCCTCCTGTGATGGCTCCTTACACAGCTCCGATCAGTAACCTGCAAGGACCAGGATATGAGACACATTACAACATCACCACCTGAAAGTTCATCTCCGAGTCACACACCATCCTGACCTGGAATCCATATTGTCGTTCCTTCACTGTCGCTGAGTCAAATCCAGTAACTCCCTCCTGAAGTGCAAGGACAGCAGGAATGAGCCATCACATATTGCCCTTGAGAATGTGATGGTGAGCTGCTTTTTGACATTGCTGCTGTCCATTGGGTGGTGGGGAGGAAGTGTCTGGATTTGACTCAGTGACAGCAATGGAACAGTGATAGCGTTCCAAGTCAGCATGGTGTGTGTATTGGAGGTGATGCTGCTGGTGATGTTCTCAGTTTCTGCTCTGTCGAGGAATAGTGTTTACGGGTTAGGAAGGTGCTGTTGAAGGAGTCTTGGTGAGTTCGTGCAGTGGATCTTGTTAGTGGGACAGACTGCAGTCCCTGTACAATGGTGATGGAGGAGGTTAATGTTTATTAGATGTGATGGGTTGACACTCTAATTCCCCTCTGTACCTGTGGTTTGCTGTGTTTGCTTTTCTCTCAATCCATCTTTGCCCCTCGGTTGCATTCTGTCTCTCTCACCTGTCTGAAGCTGTGATTCTCCCACACTCCCTTATCTCTGTGCAAATATAATTCTCAAGCATCATACCTATGTTCACATGTGAATTCTGTTTCTGTCACTGTGTGTGTGTGTTAATCTCTCTGTGTCCCTGTGTGTATCTGTGATCCTCTATCTGTGTCCCTGTGCACATCTGTGATATCTTTCCCTCTCTGTCACGTGTACAGTGCCTTTAAAAGCAAAGCTAACTTAGTGAACCACTCAGGTATCATGGTAAACATGCTCTCTGTCCACCTCTGTGCAATTTACTGGCAGTGTGTGCTATCTACACAACACAGGGAAGGAGCATTTTCCCTCCTGTGATGGCTCCTTACACAACTCCGATCAGCAACCTGCAAGGACCAGGATATGAGACATATTACAACATCACCACCTGAAAGTTCATCTCCGAGTCACACACCATCCTGAACTGGAATCCATATTGTCGTTTCTTCACTGTCACTGAGCCAAATCCAGTAACTCCCTCCTGAACTGCAAGGCCAGCATGAGTGAGCCATCACATATTGCCCTTGAGAATGTGATGGTGAGCTGCTTTTTGACATTGCTGCTGTCCATTGGGTGGTGGGGAGGAAGTGTCTGGATTTGACTCAGTGACAGCAATGGAACAGTGATAGCGTTCCAAGTCAGCATGGTGTGTGTATTGGAGGTGATGCTGCTGGTGATGTTCTCAGTTTCTGCTCTGTCTAGGAATAGTGTTTACTGGTTAGGAAGGTGCTGTTGAAGGAGTCTTGGTGAGTTCGTGCAGTGGATCTTGTTAGTGGGACAGACTGCAGTCCCTGTACAATGGTGATGGAGGAGGTTAATGTTTATTAGATGTGATGGGTTGACACTATAATTCCCCTCTGTACCTGTGGTTTGCTGTGTTTGCTTTTCTCTCAATCCATCGTGGCCTCTCGGTTGCATTATGTCTCTCTCACCTGTCTGTAAATGTGATTCTCCCACACTCCCTTATCTCTGTGCAAATATAATTCCCAAGCATCATACCTTTGTTCACATGTGAATTCTGTTTCTGTCACTGTGTGTGTATGTGTTAATCTCTCTCTGTGTCCCTGTGTGTATCAGTGATCCTCTCTCTTTGTCCCTGTGCACATCTGTGATATCCTTCCCTCTCTCGTTCACGTGTACAGTGCCTTTAAAAGCAAAGCTAACTTAGTGAACCACTCAAATATCATGGTAAACATGCTCTCTGTCCACCTCTGTGCAATTTACTGGCAGTGTGTGCTATCTACACAACACAGGGAAGGAGCATTTCCCTCCTGTGATGGCTCCTTACACTCCTCCGATCAGTAACCTGCAAGGACCAGGATATGAGACACATTACAACATCACCACCTGAAAGTTCATCTCCGAATCACACACCATCCTGACCTGGAATCCATATTGTCGTTTCTTCACTGTCACTGAGCCAAATCCAGTAACTCCCTCCTGAACTGCAAGGCCAGCATGAGTGAGCCATCACATATTGCCCTTGAGAATGTGATGGTGAGCTACTTTTTGACATTGCTGCTGTCCATTGGGTGGTGGGGAGGAAGTGTCTGGATTTGACTCAGTGACAGCAATGGAACAGTGATAGCGTTCCAAGTCAGCATGGTGTGTGTATTGGAGGTGATGTTGCTGCTGGTGATGTTCTCAGTTTCTGCTCTGTCTAGGAATAGTGTTTACTGGTTAGGAAGGTGCTGTTGAAGGAGTCTTGGTGAATTCCTGCAGTGGATCTTGTTAGTGGGACAGACTGCAATCCCTGTACAATGGTGATGGACGAGGTTAATGTTTATAGTCTGGGATGGGTTGACTCCAATTCCCCTCAATACCTGTGGTTTGCTGTGTTTGCTTTTCTCTCAATCCATCTTTGCCTCTCGGTTGCATTCTGTCTCTCTCACCTGTCTGTACCTGTGATTCTCCCACACTCCCTTATCTCTGTGCAAATATAATTCCCAAGCATCATACCTTTGTTCACATGTTAATTCTGGTTCTGTCACTGTGTGTGTATGTGTTAATCTCTCTCTGTGTCACGTGTGTATCTGTGACCCTCTCTCTGTGTCCCTGTGCACATCTGTGATCTCTTTCCCTCTCTCTTTCACCTGTATAGTGCCTTTAAAAGCAAAGCAAACGTAGTGAACCACTCAGATATCATGGTAAACATGCTCGCTGTCCACCTCTGTGCAATTTTCTGGCATTGTGTACTATCTACACAACACAGGGAAGGAGCATTTTCCCTCCTGTGATGGCTCCTTACACAGCTCCGATCAGTAACCTGCAAGGACCAGGATATGAGACACATTACAACATCACCACCTGAAAGTTCATCTCCGAGTCACACACCATCCTGACCTGGAATCCATATTGTCGTTCCTTCACTGTCGCTGAGTCAAATCCAGTAACTCCCTCCTGAAGTGCAAGGCCAGCAGGAATGAGCCATCACATATTGCCCTTGAGAATGTGATGGTGAGCTGCTTTTTGACATTGCTGCTGTCCATTGGGTGGTGGGGAGGAAGTGTCTGGATTTGACTCAGTGACAGCAATGGAACAGTGATAGCGTTCCAAGTCAGCATGGTGTGTGTATTGGAGGTGATGCTGCTGGTGATGTTCTCAGTTTCTGCTCTGTCGAGGAATAGTGTTTACGGGTTAGGAAGGTGCTGTTGAAGGAGTCTTGGTGAGTTCGTGCAGTGGATCTTGTTAGTGGGACAGACTGCAGTCCCTGTACAATGGTGATGGAGGAGGTTAATGTTTATTAGATGTGATGGGTTGACACTCTAATTCCCCTCTGTACCTGTGGTTTGCTGTGTTTGCTTTTCTCTCAATCCATCTTTGCCCCTCGGTTGCATTCTGTCTCTCTCACCTGTCTGAAGCTGTGATTCTCCCACACTCCCTTATCTCTGTGCAAATATAATTCTCAAGCATCATACCTATGTTCACATGTGAATTCTGTTTCTGTCACTGTGTGTGTGTGTTAATCTCTCTGTGTCCCTGTGTGTATCTGTGATCCTCTATCTGTGTCCCTGTGCACATCTGTGATATCTTTCCCTCTCTTTCACGTGTACAGTGCCTTTAAAAGCAAAGCTAACTTAGTGAACCACTCAGATATCATGGTAAACATGCTCTCTGTCCACCTCTGTGCAATTTACTGGCAGTGTGTGCTATCTACACAACACGGGGAAGGAGCATTTTCCCTCCTGTGATGGCTCCTTACACAACTCCGATCAGTAACCTGCAAGGACCAGGATATGAGACACATTACAACATCACCACCTGAAAGTTCATCTCTGAGTCACACACCATCCTGACCTGGAATCCATATTGTCGTTTCTTCACTGTCACTGAGCCAAATCCAGTAACTCCCTCCTGAACTGCAAGGCCAGCATGAGTGAGCCATCACATATTGCCCTTGAGAATGTGATGGTGAGCTGCTTTTTGACATTGCTGCTGTCCATTGGGTGGTGGGGAGGAAGTGTCTGGATTTGACTCAGTGACAGCAATGGAACAGTGATAGCGTTCCAAGTCAGCATGGTGTGTGTATTGGAGGTGATGTTGCTGCTGGTGATGTTCTCAGTTTCTGCTCTGTCTCGGAATAGTGTTTACTGGTTAGGAAGGTGCTGTTGAAGGAGTCTTGGTGAATTCCTGCAGTGGATCTTGTTAGTGGGACAGACTGCAGTCCCTGTACAATGGTGATGGAGGAGGTTAATGTTTATGGTCTGGGATGGGGTGACTCCAATTCCCCTCAATAACTGTGGTTTGCTGTGTTTGCTTTTCTCTCAATCCATCTTTGCCTCTCGGTTGCATTCTGTCTCTCTCACCTGTCTGTACCTGTGATTCTCCCACACTCCCTTATCTCTGTGCAAATATAATTCCCAAGCATCATACCTTTGTTCACATGTGAATTCTGGTTCTGTCACTGTGTGTGTATGTGTTAATCTCTCTCTGTGTCACGTGTGTATCTGTGACCCTCTCTCTGTGTCCCTGTGCACATCTGTGATCTCTTTCCCTCTCTCTTTCACCTGTATAGTGCCTTTAAAAGCAAAGCAAACGTAGTGAACCACTCAGATATCATGGTAAACATGCTCGCTGTCCACCTCTGTGCAATTTTCTGGCATTGTGTACTATCTACACAACACAGGGAAGGAGCATTTCCCCTCCTGTGATGGCTCCTTACACAACTCCGATCAGTAACCTGCAAGGACCAGGATATGAGACACATTACAACATCACCACCTGAAAGTTCATCTCCGAGTCACACACCATCCTGACGTGGAATCCATATTGTCGTTCCTTCACTGTCGCTGAGTCAAATCCAGTAACTCCCTCCTGAAGTGCAAGGCCAGCAGGAATGAGCCATCACATATTGCCCTTGAGAATGTGATGGTGAGCTGCTTTTTGACATTGCTGCTGTCCATTGGGTGTTGGGGAGGAAGTGTCTTGATTTGACTCAGTGACAGCAATGGAACAGTGATAGCGTTCCAAGTCAGCATGGTGTGTGTATTGGAGGTGATGCTGCTGGTGATGTTCTCAGTTTCTGCTCTGTCGAGGAATAGTGTTTACGGGTTAGGAAGGTGCTGTTGAAGGAGTCTTGGTGAGTTCGTGCAGTGGATCTTGTTAGTGGGACAGACTGCAGTCCCTGTACAATGGTGATGGAGGAGGTTAATGTTTATTAGATGTGATGGGTTGACACTCTAATTCCCCTCTGTACCTGTGGTTTGCTGTGTTTGCTTTTCTCTCAATCCATCTTTGCCCCTCGGTTGCATTCTGTCTCTCTCAACTGTCTGAAGCTGTGATTCTCCCACAATCCCTTATCTCTGTGCAAATATAATTCTCAAGCATCATACCTATGTTCACATGTGAATTCTGTTTCTGTCACTGTGTGTGTGTGTTAATCTCTCTGTGTCCCTGTGTGCATCTGTGATCCTCTATCTGTGTCCCTGTGCACATCTGTGATATCTTTCCCTATCTTTCACGTGGACAGTGCCTTTAAAAGCAAAGCTAACTTAGTGAACCACTCAGATATCATGGTAAACATGCTCTCTGTCCACCTCTGTGCAATTTACTGGCAGTGTGTGCTATCTACACAACACGGGGAAGGAGCATTTTCCCTCCTGTGATGGCTCCTTACACAACTCC
Source organism: Mustelus asterias (assembly GCF_964213995.1). NCBI lineage: Eukaryota > Metazoa > Chordata > Chondrichthyes > Carcharhiniformes > Triakidae > Mustelus > Mustelus asterias. Next base: position 42,549 of record NW_027592079.1, read on the forward strand.
GATCAGTAACCTGCAAGGACCAGGATATGAGACACATTACAACATCACCACCTGAAAGTTCATCTCCGAGTCACACACCATCCTGACGTGGAATCCATATTGTCGTTCCTTCACTGTCGCTGAGTCAAATCCAGTAACTCCCTCCTGAAGTGCAAGGCCAGCAGGAATGAGCCATCACATCTTGCCCTTGAGAATGTGATGGTGAGCTGCTTTTTGACATTGCTGCTGTCAATTGGGTGTTGGGGAGGAAGTGTCTGGATTTGACTCAGTGACAGCAATGGAACAATGATAGCGTTCCAAGTCAGCATGGTGTGTGTATTGGAGGTGATGCTGCTGGTGATGTTCTCAGTTTCTGCTCTGTCTAGGAATAGTGTTTACGGGTTAGGAAGGTGCTGTTGAAGGAGTCTTGGTGAGTTCGTGCAGTGGATCTTGTTAGTGGGACAGACTGCAGTCCCTGTACAATGGTGATGGAGGAGGTTAATGTTTATTAGATGTGATGGGTTGACACTCTAATTCCCCTCAATACCTGTGGTTTGCTGTGTTTGCTTTTCTCTCAATCCATCTTTGCCTCTCGGTTGCATTATGTCTCTCTCACCTGTCTGTAAATGTGATTCTCCCACACTCCCTTATCTCTGTGCAAATATAATTCCCAAGCATCATACCTTTGTTCACATGTGAATTCTGTTTCTGTCACTGTGTGTGTATGTGTTAATCACTCTCTGTGTCCCTGTGTGTATCAGTGATCCTCTCTCTTTGTCCCTGTGCACATCTGTGATATCCTTCCCTCTCTCTTTCACGTGTACAGAGCCTTTAAAAGCAAAGCTAACTCAGTGAACCACTCAAATATCATGGTAAACATGCTCTCTGTCCACCTCTGTGCAATTTACTGGCAGTGTGTGCTATCTACACAACACAGGGAAGGAGCATTTCCCTCCTGTGATGGCTCCTTACACACCTCCGATCAGTAACCTGCAAGGACCAGGATATGAGACATATTACAACATCACCACCTGAAAGTTCATCTCTGAGTCACACACCATCCTGACCTGGAATCCATATTGTCGTTTCTTCACTGTCACTGAGCCAAATCCAGTAACTCCCTCCTGAACTGCAAGGCCAGCATGAGTGAGCCATCACATATTGCCCTTGAGAATGTGATGGTGAGCTGCTTTTTGACATTGCTGCTGTCCATTGGGTGGTGGGGAGGAAGTGTCTGGATTTGACTCAGTGACAGCAATGGAACAGTGATAGCGTTCCAAGTCAGCATGGTGTGTGTATTGGAGGTGATGTTGCTGCTGGTGATGTTCTCAGTTTCTGCTCTGTCTCGGAATAGTGTTTACTGGTTAGGAAGGTGCTGTTGAAGGAGTCTTGGTGAATTCCTGCAGTGGATCTTGTTAGTGGGACAGACTGCAGTCCCTGTACAATGGTGATGGAGGAGGTTAATGTTTATGGTCTGGGATGGGGTGACTCCAATTCCCCTCAATAACTGTGGTTTGCTGTGTTTGCTTTTCTCTCAATCCATCTTTGCCTCTCGGTTGCATTCTGTCTCTCTCACCTGTCTGTACCTGTGATTCTCCCACACTCCCTTATCTCTGTGCAAATATAATTCCCAAGCAGCATACCTTTGTTCACATGTGAATTATGTTTCTGTCACTGTGTGTGTATGTGTTAATGTCTCTCTGTGTCACGTGTGTATCTGTGACCCTCTCTCTGTGTCCCTGTGCACATCAGTGATCTCTTTCCCTCTCTCTTTCACCTGTACAGTGCCTTTAAAAGCAAAGCAAACGTAGTGAACCACTCAGATATCATGGTAAACATGCTCGCTGTCCACCTCTGTGCAATTTACTGGCATTGTGTACTATCTACACAACACAGGGAAGGAGCATTTTCCCTCCTGTGATGGCTCCTTACACACCTCCGATCAGTAACCTGCAAGGACCAGGATATGAGACACATTACAACATCACCACCTGAAAGTTCATCTCCGAGTCACACACCATCTGGAATCCATATTGTCGTTCCTTCACTGTCGCTGAGTCAAATCCAATAACTCCCTCTTGAACTGCAAGGCCAGCAGGAATGAGCCATCACATATTGCCCTTGAGAATGTGATGGTGAGCTGCTTTTTGACATTGCTGCTGTCCATTGGGTGTTGGGGAGGAAGTGTCTGGGTTTGAATCAGTGACAGCAATGGAACAGTGATAGCGTTCCAAGTCAGCATGGTGTGTGTATTGGAGGTGATGCTGCTGGTGATGTTCTCAGTTTCTGCTCTGTCTAGGAATAGTGTTTACGGGTTAGGAAGGTGCTGTTGAAGGAGTCTTGGTGAGTTCGTGCAGTGGATCCTGTTCGTGTGACAGACTGCAGTCCCTGTACAATGGTGATGGAGGAGGTTAATGTTTATTAGATGTGATGGGTTGACACTCTAATTCCCCTCTGTACCTGTGGTTTGCTGTGTTTGCTTTTCTCTCAATCCATCTTTGCCTCTCGGTTGCATTATGTCTCTCTCACCTGTCTGTAAATGTGATTCTCCCACACTCCCTTATCTCTGTGCAAATATAATTCTCAAGCATCATACCTATGTTCACATGTGAATTCTGTTTCTGTCACTGTGTGTGTATGTGTTAATCACTCTCTGTGTCCCTGTGTGTATCAGTGATCCTTTCTCTTTGTCACTGTGCACATCTGTGATATCCTTCCCTCTCTCTTTCACGTGTACAGAGCCTTTAAAAGCAAAGCTAACTTAGTGAACCACTCAAATATCATGGTAAACATGCTCTCTGTCCACCTCTGTGCAATTTACTGGCAGTGTGTGCTATCTACACAACACAGGGAAGGAGCATTTCCCTCCTGTGATGGCTCCTTACACACCTCCGATCAGTAACCTGCAAGGACCAGGATATGAGACATATTACAACATCACCACCTGAAAGTTCGTCTCCGAATCACACAACATCCTGACCTGGAATCCATATTGTCGTTTCTTCACTGTCACTGACTCAAATCCAGAAACTCCCTCCTGAACTGCAAGGCCAGCAGGAGTGAGCCATCACATATTGCCCTTGAGAATGTGATGGTGAGCTGCTTTTTGACATTGCTGCTGTCCATTGGGTGGTGGGGAGGAAGTGTCTGGATTTGACTCAGTGACAGCAATGGAACAGTGATAGCGTTCCAAGTCAGCATGGTGTGTGTATTGGAGGTGATGCTGCTGCTGGTGATGTTCTCAGTTTCTGCTCTGTCTCGGAATAGTGTTTACTGGTTAGGAAGGTGCTGTTGAAGGAGTCTTGGTGAATTCCTGCAGTGGATCTTGTTAGTGGGACAGACTGCAGTCCCTGTACAATGGTGATGGAGGAGGTTAATGTTTATGGTCTGGGATGGGGTGACTCCAATTCCCCTCTATAACTGTGGTTTGCTGTGTTTGCTTTTCTCTCAATCCATCTTTGCCTCTCGGTTGCATTCTGTCTCTCTCACCTGTCTGTACCTGTGATTCTCCCACACTCCCTTATCTCTGTGCAAATATAATTCCCAAGCAGCATACCTTTGTGCACATTTGAATTATGTTTCTGTCACTGTGTGTGTATGTGTTAATGTCTCTCTGTGTCACGTGTGTATCTGTGACCCTCTCTCTGTGTCCCTGTGCACATCAGTGATCTCTTTCCCTCTCTCTTTCACCTGTATATTGCCTTTAAAAGCAAAGCAAACTTAGTGAACCACTCAGATATCATGGTAAACATGCTCGCTGTCCACCTCTGTGCAATTTTCTGGCATTGTGTACTATCTACACAACACAGGGAAGGAGCATTTTCCCTCCTGTGATGGCTCCTTACACACCTCCGATCAGTAACCTGCAAGGACCAGGATATGAGACACATTACAACCTCACCACCTGAAAGTTCATCTCCGAGTCACACACCATCCTGACGTGGAATCCATATTGTCGTTCCTTCACTGTCACTGAGTCAAATCCAATAACTCCCTCCTGAAGTGCAAGGCCAGCAGGAATGAGCCATCACATATTGCCCTTGAGAATGTGATGGTGAGCTGCTTTTTGACATTGCTGCTGTCCATTGGGTGTTGGGGAGGAAGTGTCTGGATTTGACTCAGTGACAGCAATGGAACAGTGATAGCGTTCCAAGTCAGCATGGTGTGTGTATTGGAGGTGATGCTGCTGGTGATGTTCTCAGTTTCTGCTCTGTCTAGGAATAGTGTTTACTGGTTAGGAAGGTGCTGTTGAAGGAGTCTTGGTGGATTCCTGCAGTGGATCGTGTTAGTGGGACAGACTGCAGTCCCTGTACAATGGTGATGGAGGAGGTTAATGTTTATGGTCTGGGATGGGGAGACTCCAATTCCCCTCAATACCTGTGGTTACACATTATCGCTTTTCGCTCAATCCATCTTGGATTGCGCCTCGGTAACATTCTGTTTCTCTCCCCAGTCTGTATCTGTGAATCTCCCGCACTCCCATAATCGCCGTGCAAATAGATTTCCCATGCACCATACCATTTTTCACATGCGATTCCTATGTGTTTGTACTATTCCCTCTTTGTGTCCCAGTGTGCATCTGTGATTCTCTCTGTGTCCCTGTGTGTATCTGTGATTCTCTCTGTGTCCCTGTGTATCTGTGATTCTCTCTGTGTCCCTGTGTGTATCTGTGATTCTCTCTCTCTGGCCCTGCGGTTATCTGTGATTCTCTTTGAGTCCCTGTGTAGGTCTATTTCATTGTCTTTTGTGTATATGTGAATATGTTCACATGTCTGTTGTGGTGTCTGTCGATGCAAATCTTTCACAATCTCCCTGTGATTCTATTTCACAATCGCTTTGTTTCCCTTGGATTCACTCTGTGTCTCTGTGCGCATCTCTGATTCTTTCTCTCTGTTCCTGTGTGTATCTGTGATTCTCTCGATGACCCTGTGTGCATCAATGATTTTCTCGCTGTGTCCGTGTGTGTATCTCTGATTCTTTCTCAGTTTCCCTGAGTGTAAATGTCATTCTCTCTGTCTCCCTTTGTGCATCTGTGACTCTTTCTGTGTTCCTGTGTGTATCTGTGATTCTCTCTCTGTGTCCCTGTGTGTATCTGTGATTCTCTCTCTTTGTCCCTGTGTGATTCTGTGGTTCTCCCTCTGTGTTTCTGTGTGTATCTGTGATTCTCTCTCTGTGTCCCTGTGTGTATCTATGATTCTCTCTCTGTGTCCCTGGGTGTATCTGTGACTCTCTCTGTGTCCCTGTGTGTATCTATGATTCTCTCTCTGTGTCCCTTGTGTATCTATGATTCTTTCCCTGTGTCCCTTTGTGTATCTGTGATTCTCTCTCTGTGTCCCTGTGTGATTCTGTGATTCTCCCTCTGTGTTTCTGTGTGTATCTGTGATTCTCTCTCTGTGTCCCTGTGTGTATCTCTGATTCTCTCTCTGTGTCCCTGGGTGCATCTGTGACTCTCTCTGTGTCCCTGTGTGTATCTGTGATTCTCTCTCTGTGTCCCTGTGTGTATCTATGATTCTCTCTCTGTGTCCCTGGGTGTATCTGTGACTCTCTCTGTGTCACTGTGTGTATCTGTGATTCTCTCTCTGTGTCCCTGGGTGTATCTGTGATTCTCTCTCTCTATGTCCCTGTGTGTATCTGTGATTCTCTCTCCGTGTGTGCCCCGGTGTGTATCTGTGATTTTCTCTCTCTGTGTCACTGTGTGTATCTGTGATTTTCTCTGCGTTCCTGTGTGTATCTATGATGCTCTCTCTGTGTCCCTGTGTGTATCTGTGATTCTCTCTGTGTCCCTGTGTGTTTCTGTGATTTTCTCTGCGTTCCTGTGTGTATCTATGATGCTCTCTCTGTGTCCCTGTGTGTATCTGTGATTCTCTGTGTGTGTGTGTCCCTGTGTGTATCTGTGATTTTCTCTCTCTGTGTCCCTGTGTGTATCTGTGATTCTCTCTCTGTGTTCCTGTGTGTATCTGTGATTCTCTCTCTCTGTGTGTCCCTGTGTGTATCTGTGATTTTCTCTCTCTGTGTCCCTGTGTGTATCTGTGATTCTCTCTCTGTGTCCCTGGGTGTATCTGTGATTCTCTCTCTGTGTCCCTGTGTGTATCTGTGATTCTCACTGTGTCCCTGTGTGTTTCTGTGATTCTCTCTCTGTGTGTGCCCCGGTGTGTATCTGTGATTTTCTCTCTCTGTGTCACTGTGTGTATCTGGGATTTTCTCTGCGTTCCTGTGTGTATCTATGATGCTCTCTCTGTGTCCCTGTGTGTATCTGTGATTCTCTCTGTGTCCCTGTGTGTTTCTGTGATCTTCTCTGTGTTCCTGTGTGTATCTGTGTTTGTCTTTCCCTTTCTGTCCCTGAACAGTGTCTTTAAAAGCAAAGATAACTGAATGAATGAATCGGATATCGCCTTAAACATTCCCTCTGTCCACCTCTGTGCAATTTTCCAGCAGTGTGTTCTATCTACAAACTGCAGGGAAGAAGCATTTCCCTCCTGTGACGGCTCCTCACACACCTCCAATCTGTAACTTGGAAGGACAAGGATGTGAGAAACATTACAACGTCACCACCTGAAAGTTCATCTCCGAGTCACACACCATCCTGACTTGCAATCAATATTGTCGTTTCTTCACTGTTGCAGAGTCAAATCCAGTAACTCCCTCCTGAACTGCAAGGCCCACAGGAATAAGCCATCACATGTTGCCCTTGAGAATGTGATGGTGAGCTGCTTTTTGACATTGCTGCTGTCCATTGGGTGTTGGGGAGGAAGTGTCTGGATTTGACTCAGTGACAGGAATGGAACAGTGATAGCGTTCCAAGTCAGCATGGAGTGTGTATTGGAGGTGATGCTGCTGGTGATGTTCTCAGTTTCTGCTCTGTCTAGGCATAGTGTTTACGGGTTAGGAAGGTGCTGTTGAAGGAGTCTTGGTGAATTCCTGCAGTGGATCTTGTTAGTGGGACAGACTGCAGTCCCTGTACAATGGTGATGGACGAGGTTAATGTTTATAGTTTGGGATGGGGTGACTCCAATTCCCCTCAATACCTGTGGTTTGCTCTGTTTGCTTTTCTCTCAATCCATCTTTGCCTCTCGGTTGCATTCTGTCTCACTCACCTGTCTGTACCTGTGATTCTCCCACACTCCCTTATCTCTGTGCAAATATAATTCCCAAGCAGCATACCTTTGTTCACATGTGAATTCTGGTTCTGTCACTGTGTGTGTATGTGTTAATCTCTCTCTGTGTCACGTGTGTATCTGTGACTTCTTCTTAGTGTCCCTGTGTGTATCTGTGATCCTCTCTCTGTGTCCATGTGCACATCTGTGATCTCTTTCCCTCTCTCTCTCACCTGTATAGTTCCTTTAAAAGCAAAGCTAACTTAGTGAACCACTCAAATATCATGGTAAACATGCTCTCTGTTCACCTCTATGCAATTTACTGGCAGTGTGTGCTATCTACACAACACAGGGAAGGAGCATTTTCCCTCCTGTGATGGCTCCTTACACAACTCCGATCAGTAACCTGCAAGGACCAGGATATGAGACATATTACAACATCACCACCTGAAAGTTCATCTCTGAGTCACACACCATCCTGACCTGGAATCCATGTTGTCGTTTCTTCACTGTCACTGAGCCAAATCCAGTAACTCCCTCCTGAAGTGCAAGGCCAGCAGGAATGAGCCATCACATATTGCCCTTGAGAATGTGATGGTGAGCTGCTGTTTGACATTGCTGTTTTCCATTGGGTGTTGGGGAGGAAGTGTCTGGATTTGACTCAGTGACAGCAATGGAACAGTGATAGCGTTCCAAGTCAGCATGGTGTGTGTATTGGAGGTGATGTTGCTGATGGTGATGTTCTCAGTTTCTGCTCTGTCTAGGAATAGTGTTTACTGGTTAGGAAGGTGCTGTTGAAGGAGTCTTGGTGAATTCCTGCAGTGGATCTTGTTAGTGGGACAGACTGCAGTCCCTGTACAATGGTGATGGAGGAGGTTAATGTTTATGGTCTGGGATGAGGTGACTCCAATTCCCCTCAATACCTGTGGTTATCCGTTATTGCTTTTCTCTCAATCCATCTTGGATTGCACCTCGGTAACATTCTGTCTCTCTCCCCAGTCTGTATCTGTGAATCTCCCGCACTCCCATAATCGCCGTGCAAATAGATTTCCCATGCACCATACCATTTTTCACATGCGATTCCTATGTGTTTGTGTTATTCCCTCTTTGTGTCCCTGTGTGTATCTGTGGTTCTCTCTGTGTCCCTGTGTGTATCTGTGATTCTCTCTGTGTCCTTGTGTGTTTCTGTGATTCTCTCTGTGTCCCTGTGTGTATCTGTGATTCTCTCTGTGTCCCTGTGTGTATCTGTGGTTGTCTCTGTGTCCCTGTGTGTTTCTGTGATTCTCTCTGTGTCCCTGTGTGCATCTGTGATTCTCTCTGTGTCCCTGTGTGTATCTGTGATTCTCTCTGTGTCCCTGTGTGTATCTGTGATTCTCTCTGTGTCCCTGTGTGTATCTGTGGTTGTCTCTGTGTCCCTGTGTGTTTCTGTGATTCTCTCTGTGTCCCTGTGTGTATCTGTGGTTGTCTCTGTGTCCCTGTGTGTATCTGTGATTCTCTCTCTGTGTCCCTGTGTGTATCTGTGATTCTCTCTGTGTCCCTGTGTGTATCTGTGATTCTCTCTCTCTGGCCCTGCGGTTATCTGTGATTCTCTTTGAGTCCCTGTGTAGGTCTATTTCATTGTCTTTTGTGTATATGTGAATATTTTCACATGTCTGTTGTGGTGTCTGTCGATGCAAATATTTCACAATCTCCCTGTGATTCTATTTCACAATCGCTTTGTTTACCTTGGATTCTCTCTGTGTCCCTGTGTGTATCTGTGATTCTCTCTGTGTCCTTGTGTGTTTCTGTGATTCTCTCTGTGTCCCTGTGTGTATCTGTGGTTGTCTCTGTGTCCTTGTGTGTATCTGTGATTCTCTCTCTGTCCCTGTGTATATCTGTGATTCTCTCTCTCTGGCCCTGCGGTTATCTGTGATTCTCTTTGAGTCCCTGTGTAGGTCTATTTCATTGTCTTTTGTGTATATGTGAATATGTTCACATGTCTGTTGTGGTGTCTGTCGATGCAAATATTTCACAATCTCCCTGTGATTCTATTTCACAATCGGTTTGTTTACCTTCGATTCTCTCTGTGTCTCTGTGCGCATCTCTGATTCTTTCTCTCTGTTCCTGTGTGTATCTGTGATTCTCTCGATGACCCTGGGTGCATCAATGATTTACTCGCTGTGTCCCTGTGTGTATCTCTGATTCTTTCTCAGTGTCCCTGTGTGTAAATGTCATTCTCTCTCTCTGTGTCCCTGTGTGTATCTGTGATTCTTTCTCAGTGTCCCTGTGTGTACCTGTGATTCTCTCTCTGTGTCCCGGTGTGTATCTGTGATTCTCTCTCTGTGTCCCTTGTGTAGCTATGATTCTTTCCCTGTGTCCCTGTGTGTATCTGTGATTCTCTCTGTGTGTGTGTCCCTGTGTGTATCTGTGATTTTCTCTCTCTGTGTCCCTGTGTGTATCTGTGATTCTCTCTCTGTGTTCCTGTGTGTATCTGTGATTCTCTCTCTCTGTGTGTCCCTGTGTGTATCTGTGATTTTCTCTCTCTGTGTCCCTGTGTGTATCTGTGATTCTCTCTCTGTGTCCCTGGGTGTATCTGTGATTCTCTCTCTGTGTCCCTGTGTGTATCTGTGATTCTCACTGTGTCCCTGTGTGTTTCTGTGATTCTCTCTCTGTGTGTGCCCCGGTGTGTATCTGTGATTTTCTCTCTCTGTGTCACTGTGTGTATCTGGGATTTTCTCTGCGTTCCTGTGTGTATCTATGATGCTCTCTCTGTGTCCCTGTGTGTATCTGTGATTCTCTCTGTGTCCCTGTGTGTTTCTGTGATCTTCTCTGTGTTCCTGTGTGTATCTGTGTTTGTCTTTCCCTTTCTGTCCCTGAACAGTGTCTTTAAAAGCAAAGATAACTGAATGAATGAATCGGATATCGCCTTAAACATTCCCTCTGTCCACCTCTGTGCAATTTTCCAGCAGTGTGTTCTATCTACAAACTGCAGGGAAGAAGCATTTCCCTCCTGTGACGGCTCCTTACACACCTCCAATCTGTAACTTGGAAGGACAAGGATGTGAGAAACATTACAACGTCACCACCTGAAAGTTCATCTCCGAGTCACACACCATCCTGACTTGCAATCAATATTGTCGTTTCTTCACTGTTGCAGAGTCAAATCCAGTAACTCCCTCCTGAACTGCAAGGCCCACAGGAATAAGCCATCACATGTTGCCCTTGAGAATGTGATGGTGAGCTGCTTTTTGACATTGCTGCTGTCCATTGGGTGGTGGGGAGGAAGTGTCTGGATTTGACTCAGTGACAGGAATGGAACAGTGATAGCGTTCCAAGTCAGCATGGTGTGTGTATTGGAGGTGATGCTGCTGGTGATGTTCTCAGTTTCTGCTCTGTCTAGGCATAGTGTTTACGGGTTAGGAAGGTGCTGTTGAAGGAGTCTTGGTGAATTCCTGCAGTGGATCTTGTTAGTGGGACAGACTGCAGTCCCTGTACAATCGTGATGGACGAGGTTAATGTTTATAGTCTGGGATGGGGTGGCTCCAATTCCCCTCAATACCTGTGGTTTGCTCTGTTTGCTTTTCTCTCAATCCATCTTTGCCTCTCGGTTGCATTCTGTCTCACTCACCTGTCTGTACCTGTGATTCTCCCACACTCCCTTATCTCTGTGCAAATATAATTCCCAAGCAGCATACCTTTGTTCACATGTGAATTCTGGTTCTGTCACTGTGTGTGTATGTGTTAATCTCTCTCTGTGTCACGTGTGTATCTGTGACTCCTTCTTAGTGTCCCTGTGTGTATCTGTGATCCTCTCTCTGTGTCCATGTGCACATCTGTGATCTCTTTCCCTCTCTCTCTCACCTGTATAGTTCCTTTAAAAGCAAAGCTAACTTAGTGAACCACTCAAATATCATGGTAAACATGCTCTCTGTTCACCTCTATGCAATTTACTGGCAGTGTGTGCTATCTACACAACACAGGGAAGGAGCATTTTCCCTCCTGTGATGGCTCCTTACACAACTCCGATCAGTAACCTGCAAGGACCAGGATATGAGACATATTACAACATCACCACCTGAAAGTTCATCTCTGAGTCACACACCATCCTGACCTGGAATCCATTTTGTCGTTTCTTCACTGTCACTGAGCCAAATCCAGTAACTCCCTCCTGAAGTGCAAGGCCAGCAGGAATGAGCCATCACATATTGCCCTTGAGAATGTGATGGTGAGCTGCTGTTTGACATTGCTGTTTTCCATTGGGTGTTGGGGAGGAAGTGTCTGGATTTGACTCAGTGACAGCAATGGAACAGTGATAGCGTTCCAAGTCAGCATGGTGTGTGTATTGGAGGTGATGTTGCTGATGGTGATGTTCTCAGTTTCTGCTCTGTCTAGGAATAGTGTTTACTGGTTAGGAAGGTGCTGTTGAAGGAGTCTTGGTGAATTCCTGCAGTGGATCTTGTTAGTGGGACAGACTGCAGTCCCTGTACAATGGTGATGGAGGAGGTTAATGTTTATGGTCTGGGATGGGGTGACTCCAATTCCCCTCAATACCTGTGGTTATCCGTTATTGCTTTTCTCTCAATCCATCTTGGATTGCACCTCGGTAACATTCTGTCTCTCTCCCCAGTCTGTATCTGTGAATCTCCCGCACTCCCATAATCGCCGTGCAAATAGATTTCCCATGCACCATACCATTTTTCACATGCGATTCCTATGTGTTTGTGTTATTCCCTCTTTGTGTCCCTGTGTGTATCTGTGGTTCTCTCTGTGTCCCTGTGTGTATCTGTGATTCTCTCTGTGTCCTTGTGTGTTTCTGTGATTCTCTCTGTGTCCCTGTGTGTATCTGTGATTCTCTCTGTGTCCCTGTGTGTATCTGTGGTTGTCTCTGTGTCCCTGTGTGTTTCTGTGATTCTCTCTGTGTCCCTGTGTGTATCTGTGATTCTCTCTGTGTCCCTGTGTGTATCTGTGGTTGTCTCTGTGTCCCTGTGTGTTTCTGTGATTCTCTCTGTGTCCCTGTGTGTATCTGTGGTTGTCTCTGTGTCCCTGTGTGTATCTGTGATTCTCTCTCTGTGTCCCTGTTTGTATCTGTGATTCTCTCTGTGTCCCTGTGTGTATCTGTGATTCTCTCTCTCTGGCCCTGCGGTTATCTGTGATTCTCTTTGAGTCCCTGTGTAGGTCTATTTCATTGTCTTTTGTGTATATGTGAATATTTTCACATGTCTGTTGTGGTGTCTGTCGATGCAAATCTTTCACAATCTCCCTGTGATTCTATTTCACAATCGCTTTGTTTACCTTGGATTCTCTCTGTGTCCCTGTGTGTATCTGTGATTCTCTCTGTGTCCTTGTGTGTTTCTGTGATTCTCTCTGTGTCCCTGTGTGTATCTGTGGTTGTCTCTGTGTCCCTGTGTGTATCTGTGATTCTCTCTCTGTCCCTGTGTATATCTGTGATTCTCTCTCTCTGGCCCTGCAGTTATCTGTGATTCTCTTTGAGTCCCTGTGTAGGTCTATTTCATTGTCTTTTGTGTATATGTGAATATGTTCACATGTCTGTTGTGGTGTCTGTCGATGCAAATATTTCACAATCTCCCTGTGATTCTATTTCACAATCGGTTTGTTTACCTTCGATTCTCTCTGTGTCTCTGTGCGCATCTCTGATTCTTTCTCTCTGTTCCTGTGTGTATCTGTGATTCTCTCGATGACCCTGGGTGCATCAATGATTTACTCGCTGTGTCCCTGTGTGTATCTCTGATTCTTTCTCAGTGTCCCTGTGTGTAAATGTCATTCTCTCTCTCTGTGTCCCTGTGTGTATCTGTGATTCTTTCTCAGTGTCCCTGTGTGTACCTGTGATTCTCTCTCTGTGTCCCGGTGTGTATCTGTGATTCTCTCTCAGTGTCCCTTGTGTAGCTATGATTCTTTCCCTGTGTCCCTGTGTGTATCTGTGATTCTCTCTCTCTGTGTCCCTGTGTGTATCTGTGATTCTCTCTCTGTGTGTGCCCCGGTGTGCATCTGTGATTTTCTCTCTCTGTGTCACTGTGTGTATCTGTGATTTTCTCTGCGTTCCTGTGTGTATCTATGATGCTCTCTCTGTGTCCCTGTGTGTATCTGTGATTCTCTCTGTGTCCCTGTGTGTTTCTGTGATTTTCTCTGTGTTCCTGTGTGTATCTGTGTTTGTCTTTCCCTTTCTGTCCCTGAACAGTGTCTTTAAAAGCAAAGATAACTGAATGAATGAATCGGGTAACGCCTTAAACATTTCCTCTGTCCACCTCTGTGCAATTTTCCAGCAGTGTGTACAGTCTGCAAACTGCAGGGAAGAAGTAATTCCCTCCTGTGACGGCTCCTTACACACCTCCAATCTGTAACCTGGAAGGACAAGGATGTGAGAAACATTACAACGTCACCACCTGAAAGTTCATCTCTGAGTCACACACCATCCTGACCTGGAATCCATATTGTCGTTTCTTCACTGTCACTGAGCCAAATCCAGTAACTCCCTCCTGAACTGCAAGGCCAGCATGAGTGAGCCATCACATATTGCCCTTGAGAATGTGATGGTGAGCTGCTTTTTGACATTGCTGCTGTCCATTGGGTGGTGGGGAGGAAGTGTCTGGATTTGACTCAGTGACAGCAATGGAACAGTGATAGCGTTCCAAGTGAGCATGGTGTGTGTATTGGAGGTGATGTTGCTGCTGGTGATGTTCTCAGTTTCTGCTCTGTCTCGGAATAGTGTTTACTGGTTAGGAAGTTGCTGTTGAAGGAGTCTTGTTGAATTCCTGCAGTGGATCCTGTTAGTGGGACAGACTGCAGTCCCTGTACAATGGTGATGGACGAGGTTAATGTTTATAGTCTGGGATGGGGTGACTCCAATTCCCTTCAATACCTGTGGTTTGCTGTGTTTGCTTTTCTCTCAATCCATCTTTGCCTCTCGGTTGCATTCTGTCTCTCTCACCTGTCTGTACCTGTGATTCTCCCACACTCCCTTATCTCTGTGCAAATATAATTCCCAAGCATCATACCTTTGTTCACATGTGAATTATGTTTCTGTCACTGTGTGTGTATGTGTTAATCTCTCTCTGTGTCCCTGTGTGTATCAGTGATCCTCTCTCTTTGTCCCTGTGCACACCTGTGATATTCTTCCCTCTCTCTTTCACGTGTACAGAGCCTTTAAAAGCAAAGTTAACTTAGTGAACCACTCAAATATCATGGTAAACATGCTCTCTGTCCACCTCTGTGCAATTTACGGGCAGTGTGTACTATCTACACAACAAAGGGAGGAGCATTTCCCTCCTATGATGGCTCCTTACACACCTCCGATCAGTAACCTGCAAGGACCAGGATATGAGACATATTACAACATCACAACCTGAAAGTTCATCTCTGAGTCACACACCATCCTGACCTGGAATCCATATTGTCGTTTCTTCACTGTCACTGAGCCAAATCCAGTAACTCCCTCCTGAACTGCAAGGCCAGCATGAGTGAGCCATCACATATTGCGCTTGAGAATGTGATGGTGAGCTGCTTTTTGACATTGCTGCTGTCCATTGGGTGGTGGGGAGGAAGTGTCTGGATTTGACTCAGTGACAGCAATGGAACAGTGATAGCGTTCCAAGTCAGCATGGTGTGTGTATTGGAGGTGATGCTGCTGCTGGTGATGTTCTCAGTTTCTGCTCTGTCTAGGAATAGTGTTTACTGGTTAGGAAGGTGCTGTTGAAGGAGTCTTGGTGAGTTCGTGCAGTGGATCTTGTTAGTGGGACAGACTGCAGTCCCTGTACAATGGTGATGGACGAGGTTAATGTTTATAGTCTGGGATGGGGTGACTCCAATTCCCCTCAATACCTGTGGTTTGCTGTGTTTGCTTTTCTCTCAATCCATCTTTGCCTCTCGGTTGCATTCTGTCTCTCTCACCTGTCTGTAAATGTGATTCTCCCAAACTCCCTTATCTCTGTGCAAATATAATTCCCAAGCATCATACCTTTGTTCACATGTGAATTCTGTTTCTGTCACTGTGTGTGTATGTGTTAATCTCTCTCTGTGTCCCTGTGTGTATCAGTGATCCTCTCTCTTTGTCCCTGTGCACATCTGTGATATCCTTCCCTGTCTCGTTCACGTGGACAGAGCCTTTAAAAGCAAAGCTAACTTAGTGAACCACTCAAATATCATGGTAAACATGCTCTCTGTCCACCTCTGTGCAATTTACGGGCAGTGTGTGCTATCTACACAACACAGGGAAGGAGCATTTCCCTCCTGTGATGGCACCTTACACACCTCCGATCAGTAACCTGCAAGGACCAGGATATGAGACACATTACAACATCACCCCCTGAAAGTTCATCTCCGAGTCACACACCATCCTGACCTGGAATCCATATTGTCGTTTCTTCACTGTCACTGAGCCAAATCCAGTAACTCCCTCCTGAACTGCAAGGCCAGCATGAGTGAGCCATCACATATTGCCCTTGAGAATGTGATGGTGAGCTGCTTTTTGACATTGCTGCTGTCCATTGGGTGGTGGGGAGGAAGTGTCTGGATTTGACTCAGTGACAGCAATGGAACAGTGATAGCGTTCCAAGTCAGCATGGTGTGTGTATTGGAGGTGATGTTGCTGCTGGTGATGTTCTCAGTTTCTGCTCTGTCTAGGAATAGTGTTTACTGGTTAGGAAGGTGCTGTTGAAGGAGTCTTGGTGAATTCCTGCAGTGGATCTTGTGAGTGGGACAGGCTGCAGTTCCTGTAAAATGGTGATGGACGAGGTTAATGTTTATAGTCTGGGATGGGGTGACTCCAATTCCCCTCAATACCTGTGGTTTGCTGTGTTTGCTTTTCTCTCAATCCATCTTTGCCTCTCGGTTGCATTCTGTCTCTCTCACCTGTCTGTACCTGTGATTCTCCCACACTCCCTTATCTCTGTGCAAATATAATTCCCAAGCATCATACCTTTGTTCACATGTTAATTCTGGTTCTGTCACTGTGTGTGTATGTGTTAATCTCTCTCTGTGTCACGTGTGTATCTGTGACCCTCTCTCTGTGTCCCTGTGCACATCTGTGATATCTTTCCCTCTCTCTTTCACCTGTATAGTGCCTTTAAAAGCAAAGCAAACGTAGTGAACCACTCAGATATCATGGTAAACATGCTCGCTGTCCACCTCTGTGCAATTTTCTGGCATTGTGTACTATCTACACAACACAGGGAAGGAGCATTTTCCCTCCTGTGATGGCTCCTTACACAACTCCGATCAGAAACCTGCAAAGACCAGGATATGAGACACATTACAACATCACCACCTGAAAGTTCATCTCCGAGTCACACACCATCCTGACGTGGAATCCATATTGTCGTTCCTTCACTGTCGCTGAGTCAAATCCAGTAACTCCCTCCTGAAGTGCAGGGCCAGCAGGAATGAGCCATCACATATTGCCCTTGAGAATGTGATGGTGAGCTGCTTTTTGACATTGCTGCTGTCCATTGGGCGTTGGGGAGGAAGTGTCTGGATTTGACTCAGTGACAGCAATGGAACAGTGATAGCGTTCCAAGTCAGCATGGTGTGTGTATTGGAGGTGATGCTGCTGGTGATGTTCTCACTTTCTGCTCTGTCTAGGAATAGTGTTTACGGGTTAGGAAGGTGCTGTTGAAGGAGTCTTGGTGAGTTCGTGCAGTGGATCTTGTTAGTGTGACAGACTGCAGTCCCTGTACAATGGTGATGGAGGAGGTTAATTTTTATTAGATGTGATGGGTTGACACTCTAATTCCCCTCTGTACCTGTGGTTTGCTGTGTTTGCTTTTCTCTCAATCCATCTTTGCCTCTCGGTTGCATTATGTCTCTCTCACCTGTCTGTAAGTGTGATTCTCCCACACTCCCTTATCTCTGTGCAAATATAATTCTCAAGCATCATACCTTTGTTCACATGTGAATTCTGTTTCTGTCACTGTGTGTGTATGTGTTAATCTCTCTCTGTGTCCCTGTGTGTATCAGTGATCCTCTCTCTTTGTCCCTGTGCACATCTGTGATATCCTTCCCTCTCTCGTTCACGTGGGCAGAGCCTTTAAAAGCAAAGCGAACTTAGTGAACCACTCAGATATCATGGTAAACATGCTCTCTGTCCACCTCTGTGCAATTTACTGGCAGTGTGTGCTATCTACACAACACAGGGAAGGAGCATTTTCCCTCCGTGATGGCTCCTTACACACCTCCGATCAGTAACCTGCAAGGACCAGGATATGAGACACATTACAACATCACCACCTGAAAGTTCATCTCCGAATCACACACCATCCTGACCTGGAATCCATATTGTCGTTTCTTCACTGTCACTGAGCCAAATCCAGTAACTCCCTCCTGAACTGCAAGGCCAGCATGAGTGAGCCATCACATATTGCCCTTGAGAATGTGATGGTGAGCTGCTTTTTGACATTGCTGCTGTCCATTGGGTGGTGGGGAGGAAGTGTCTGGATTTGACTCAGTGACAGCAATGGAACAGTGATAGCGTTCCAAGTCAGCATGGTGTGTGTATTGGAGGTGATGTTGCTGCTGGTGATGTTCTCAGTTTCTGCTTTGTCTAGGAATAGTGTTTACTGGTTAGGAAGGTGCTGTTGAAGGAGTCTTGGTGAATTCCTGCAGTGGATCTTGTGAGTGGGACAGACTGCAGTCCCTGTACAATGGTGATGGACGAGGTTAATGTTTATAGTCTGGGATGGGGTGACTCCAATTCCCCTCAATACCTGTGGTTTGCTGTGTTTGCTTTTCTCTCAATCCATCTTTGCCTCTCGGTTGCATTCTGTCTCTCTCACCTGTCTGTACCTGTGATTCTCCCACACTCCCTTATCTCTGTGCAAATATAATTCCCAAGCATCATACCTTTGTTCACATGTGAATTCTGGTTCTGTCACTGTGTGTGTATGTGTTAATCTCTCTCTGTGTCACGTGTGTATCTGTGACCCTCTCTCTGTGTCCCTGTGCACATCAGTGATCTCTTTCCCTCTCTCTTTCACCTGTATAGTGCCTTTAAAAGCAAAGCAAACGTAGTGAACCACTCAGATATCATGGTAAACATGCTCGCTGTCCACCTCTGTGCAATTTTCTGGCATTGTGTACTATCTACACAACACAGGGAAGGAGCATTTTCCCTCCTGTGATGGCTCCTTACACAACTCCGATCAGTAACCTGCAAGGACCAGGATATGAGACACATTACAACATCACCACCTGAAAGTTCATCTCCGAGTCACACACCATCCTGACCTGGAATCCATATTGTCGTTCCTTCACTGTCGCTGAGTCAAATCCAGTAACTCCCTCCTGAAGTGCAAGGCCAGCAGGAATGAGCCATCACATCTTGCCCTTGAGAATGTGATGGTGAGCTGCTTTTTTACATTGCTGCTGTCAATTGGGTGTTGGGGAGGAAGTGTCTGGATTTGACTCAGTGACAGCAATGGAACAGTGATAGCGTTCCAAGTCAGCATGGTATGTGTATTGGAGGTGATGCTGCTGGTGATGTTCTCACTTTCTGCTCTGTCTAGGAATAGTGTTTACGGGTTAGGAAGGTGCTGTTGAAGGAGTCTTGGTGAGTTCGTGCAGTGGACCTTGATAGTGTGACAGACTGCAGTCCCTGTACAATGGTGATGGAGGAGGTTAATGTTTATTAGATGTGATGGGTTGACACTCTAATTCCCCTCTGTACCTGTGGTTTGCTGTGTTTGCTTTTCTCTCAATCCATCTTTGCCTGTCGGTTGCATTCTGTCTCTCTCACCTGTCTGTAAATGTGATTCTTCCACACTCCCTTATCTCTGTGCAAATATAATTCCCAAGCATCATACCTTTGTTCACATGTGAATTCTGTTTCTGTCACTGTGTGTGTATGTGTTAATCTCTCTCTGTGTCCCTGTGTGTATCAGTGATCCTCTCTCTGTGTCCCTGTGCACATCTGTGATATCCTTCCCTCTCTCGTTCACGTTTACAGAGCCTTTAAAAGCAAAGCTAACTTAGTGAACCACTCAAATATCATGGTAAACATGCTCTCTGTCCACCTCTGTGCAATTTACGGGCAGTGTGTGCTATCTACAGAACACAGGGAAGGAGCATTTCCCTCCTGTGATGGCACCTTACACACCTCCGATCAGTAACCTGCAAGGACCAGGATATGAGACATATTACAACATCACCACCTGAAAGTTCATCTCTGAGTCACACACCATCCTGACGTGGAATCCATATTGTCGTTCCTTCACTGTCGCTGAGTCAAATCCAGTAACTCCCTCCTGAAGTGCAAGGCCAGCAGGAATGAGCCATCACATCTTGCCCTTGAGAATGTGATGGTGAGCTGCTTTTTGACATTGCTGCTGTCAATTGGGTGTTGGGGAGGAAGTGTCTGGATTTGACTCAGTGACAGCAATGGAACAGTGATAGCGTTCCAAGTCAGCATGGTGTGTGTATTGGAGGTGATGCTGCTGGTGATGTTCTCAGTTTCTGCTCTGTCTTGGAATAGTGTTTACGGGTTAGGAAGGTGCTGTTGAAGGAGTCTTGGTGAGTTCGTGCAGTGGATCTTGTTAGTGGGACAGACTGCAGTCCCTGTACAATGGTGATGGAGGAGGTTAATGTTTATTAGATGTGATGGGTTGACACTCTCATTCCCCTCAATACCTGTGGTTTGCTGTGTTTGCTTTTCTCTCAATCCATCTTTGCCCCTCGGTTGCATTATGTCTCTCTCACCTGTCTGTAAATGTGATTCTGCCACACTCCCTTATCTCTGTGCAAATATAATTCCCAAGCATCATACCTTTGTTCAGATGTGAATTATGTTTCTGTCACTGTGTGTGTATGTGTTAATCACTCTCTGTGTCCCTGTGTGTATCAGTGATCCTCTCTCTTTGTCCCTGTGCACATCTGTGATATCCTTCCCTCTCTCTTTCACGTGTACAGAGCCTTTAAAAGCAAAGCTAACTTAGTAAACCACTCAAATATCATGGCAAACATGCTCTCTGTCCACCTCTGTGCAATTTCCTGGCAGTGTGTGCTATCTGCACAACACAGGGAAGGAGCATTTCCCTCCTGTGATGGCTCCTTACACACCTCCGATCAGTAACCTGCAAGGACCAGGATATGAGACATATTACAACATCACCACCTGAAAGTTCATCTCTGAGTCACACACCATCCTGACCTGGAATCCATATTGTCGTTTCTTCACTGTCACTGAGCCAAATCCAGTAACTCCCTCCTGAACTGCAAGGCCAGCATGAGTGAGCCATCACATATTGCCCTTGAGAATGTGATGGTGAGCTGCTTTTTGACATTGCTGCTGTCCATTGGGTGGTGGGGAGGAAGTGTCTGGATTTGACTCAGTGACAGCAATGGAACAGTGATAGCGTTCCAAGTCAGCATGGTGTGTGTATTGGAGGTGATGTTGCTGCTGGTGATGTTCTCAGTTCCTGCTCTGTCTCGGAATAGTGTTTACGGGTTAGGAAGGTGCTGTTGAAGGAGTCTTGGTGATTTCGTGCATTGGATCTTGTTAGTGTGACAGACTGCAGTCCCTGTACAATGGTGATGGAGGAGGTTAATGTTTATTAGATGTGATGGGTTGACACTCTAATTCCCCTCTGTACCTGTGGTTTGCTGTGTTTGCTTTTCTCTCAATCCATCTTTGCCTCTCGGTTGCATTATGTCTCTCTCACCTGTCTGTAAATGTGATTCTCCCACACTCCCTTATCTCTGTGCAAATATAATTCCCAAGCATCATTCCTTTGTTCACATGTGAATTCTGTTTCTGTCACTGTGTGTGTATGTGTTAATCTCTCTCTGTGTCCCTGTGTGTATCAGTGATCCTCTCTCTTTGTCCCTGTGCACATCTGTGATATCCTTCCCTCTCTCGTTCACGTGTACAGTGCCTTTAAAAGAAAAGCTAACTTAGTGAACCACTCAAATATCATGGTAAACATGCTCTCTGTCCACCTCTGTGCAATTTACTGGCAGTGTGTGCTATCTACACAACACAGGGAAGGAGCATTTCCCTCCTGTGATGGCTCCTTACACTCCTCCGATCAGTAACCTGCAAGGACCAGGATATGAGACATATTACAACATCACCACCTGAAAGTTCATCTCTGAGTCACACACCATCCTGACGTGGAATCCATATTGTCGTTCCTTCACTGTCGCTGAGTCAAATCCAGTAACTCCCTCCTGAAGTGCAAGGCCAGCAGGAATGAGCCATCACATCTTGCCCTTGAGAATGTGATGGTGAGCTGCTTTTTGACATTGCTGCTGTCAATTGGGTGTTGGGGAGGAAGTGTCTGGATTTGACTCAGTGACAGCAATGGAACAGTGATAGCGTTCCAAGTCAGCATGGTGTGTGTATTGGAGGTGATGCTGCTGGTGATGTTCTCAGTTTCTGCTCTGTCTTGGAATAGT